>NC_080633.1:95341776-95564276 GCF_027579445.1 Ammospiza nelsoni | reverse complement strand
CAAACATCAAATGAAATATTATGTCTAGATGTGAGGGATTCATCCCCGATCAAGATTCAGGGCTAGGAAATTCTGTGCAACTGAACTTAAAGTCACAGGTGATTAAGTTTTCTCTCTGTGTTTCTGGAGATATCTGTATGTATACCATGATACATATAAATAAGATAATTAATTTATTAATATGCCTGAAAATGAATGTTGCAAAAAAGTCAGAGGCATCACCACCTTTCCTGATTTTAAAAAGTAGGGGCCAAATTTCCTCCAGTCTCATGTTGCCAGATCCAAAGCCTCCCTCAAGAGCCCTGCCTGCATGAGATCTCCTAATTCAACCTAGAGGAGTGTGGAGTATTTAACTGGCAAATTGTTTTATAGGATGGATCAGTTTCCCTACTTTAAAGCCCTTGCTTGATTTTGAATGATTTCTTTGTGGTTCAAAAGCTGCTGCAAAGGCCCAGATATAAACTACCCAGTAAATCTGTGAGCCTGCAAAGATGCTATAGGTGCTCTGTGTCCTCATTAGTGTATGAAGCTGCAGGCCATACTGAGGTTTGCTCCTGGATGTTAAACACAACATGAGCTAATTTATGATAATATATAGATGATGAGCAATTTCGTGGTAGGCATGGAACAGCATTTAACTTCAAAGTGTGAATTTTATGCTGGGGTGTTGGGCATTACTGCTAGTTAGAGAGATTTATACTTAAAATTGATTAATTAATTAAATTAATATTTAATTATAATTAAGCATTATGTGTAGTCATTCTATTCCTTTTCTTCAATATTTTGATGAATTGAAGTGCTAATGCTGAAGATCCTGATTTTTAAAATGTCATAAAGTAATTTTAAGAAAAGCCTAGAAGAGACTTTGCAGAAATATCTGCGTAACAATCATGCATAGCCTCAGCAATAATATTATTGACAAACATTTTGCAGTAAAATTCAAACTTTGTTACATCATTTAGCACAACTGCATTCTTTATGTGATAGTGAGAATGGGTTTTTGTTCTGCTTTTCTGATATTTTTTTAGATTCAATTATAATAACGGATTGCTGGAATTGACTCCCAAAATATGTACTGAAATTATTTCACACCTTAGCTACTCTTCTGTGATACTCTCACCAACAGATCAAAATTTTTAAAAAGTCCTGTATAATTTCAATCTGCTTTATGTGACCAGATTTGGGTACAGAAAGTAACAATGCACCATTTGCTTTTTTCTGAAAAGGTGAAATTCTGAAATAAGTGCCCATTGCGTTTCACAGCCTCGCTACGTGGCAGAGGTTTATCAGCTCTTTTGTCATCCCATTTTGGTAGGACTCAAGCTGCCTTGGAAACTTTGGAATTGCTTTCCTCCTGTTATCACAGGGCCCAGGGGCTCCCTCACTTGGGACATCTGGGGTGAGGAGCTGGGGTTCCTCAGAGACCTCATTGAGGTGATGGTGGGAGAGGGCACCTGGTCCCTGCGAGGCTCTCCTGGGAGCTCCCACTCTCTTGCTTATGTGAGCACCATCCAAAATTAACTGAGGCACTGTGCCTTTCCACAAAGTCCGTGTATTCCTGTGCCTGGTTGTGTGGGAACAAACAGCAATGGAGGTTTCCATCCTTCTGTCTGCACAGAAGGGCTTGGTAATTTGACACCAGACCTCTTAACCCAGCTGTCTTTTGTAGGAACTGAATTTCCTTCCCCACGTGGAAGAGTTGGAAGGAGACTGTTAGTTTCAATGAATTCAGCATCACTGCCTCACCAGCCCCCTCATTGCTGTGTTACTGTGGAAGGAGACAATTTGCCTCCAAATGACTAACAGTATTCTTTAAAAAAAAAAAAAAAATCAGTCTTTTCTCAAGTTATTGAGACTATACCTGAGGTTAGTGTTACTACTTCTTAATGACCTTCCATGTGGCCTTTATGGACTGAGATTTCTGTGCATGTTAGTACATACTGAGTAAAAATATTGCTGTGAAATGATAAACTGTATTTATAGGCAACAGGGCAAAATCCTAGCTTCTGTAAAAGGAAAAAAGGCTAAAAAGAGGGCATTTATACACTTTTAATGAGCATTGAGCTTGCCAAAATCTCTCAAATTGGTCCAGAGGTTTGGAATGAAGAATTATCATTTAAAGACGAACAATGTGAGTTCTGCTGCAATTTCAGCAGCAATCCCCAGACCTGTTTTCTTTATGCCATGAAAACTTTAGAAACATAAACAGTGCTGAATTGCCAGTGGTACTGAATAATTTGGCTTTTATTGTTGCCTGCACTCTTCTTGTGTTCAAGAAAATAATTTAATACTTATTAGTAAATAGAAGGTAACTAAAGATGACTGTGACCTAGTCTGTTGAAAATTTTTCAGTACCTTTAATTTGTTAGTAAATGAAATGTATTTTATTTAAGCAGAATCATATATACAGTATATTAACTTTTTTTTCCAGGCAATCTTTACTCAGCACAGAAAGGCCAGATGTATGGGAATTGTAAAAAATCAGGATATGCATAAAAACTGTTCAAGTGCATAAAGCAGCCCCATCTGGAAGACATCTAACAGAAATGAAGTTGTACAAAACCATTCCATTGATAATAAAGCTAATTTTTATGGGTCTGACAAGTATGTAATTATGTTCAGTGGTGCTTTTCAGATTTTATCACAGTCAATAAACCGCAGTGGTAATTTCATTCCCATTTGACATATTTACATGGAAACATTTGATTGGAGGAATTAGTAACCCTGAAAGCCTTGATAGATATGTTTTAATGATCTGTGACCTCCGCAGTCCCTCATCTGTTTATTGTTGCAACAGGCGAGAAGTCGTTCCTGTGTGACCTCTGTGGCTTTGCCGGCGGGACGCGCCATGCCCTCACCAAGCATCGGCGGCAGCACACAGGTCAGTAAAGCTGTCTTTGCTCTTCTGTGCTCTCCCCAGCAAGGGAGTCCCCCTGCACTGGGCAGTAACACAAGTCACATGGCACGTTACAGCACAAATAAGACATTGGCTCATTGTTTGCTTTGCTTTTTTCTCGTTTTTGTGAAATCACTATGCCCAGGATCTGCGTCAAATCTGTTAGCTGGGAGTTTGAATAATTGCTTGGGGGTGGGTGCAGGGTAGTTTTTGTGGGTTTGGTTTTTTTTTTTTTTTATTTTTTCTGAAGGAAGTAGAATTGTGGAGACTGGCTTTCTTCTTTCAATGAATACTAAGTCTACTAATTTTTTTTTCCAAGGCCCAAATAGATTACCTACTGTGAAGATTTTGCAAGAGACTGCTAGAATGTCCCTGGGTGAAAATTAAAGACTACATATAAATTAATCCATTTTTTGGACTGAAGCGTAGTTGAAAGCTAGTGTTGTTTCAGTTGCCCTTTTGTAATTTTAAGATAGTTTGTAATTAATAGGTGCAACTTTAAGAGTTACCACATGGCTGGCATGTAAAGCAAGATTTCTCTCCCAGAATTAGTAAAGCTTTCCTACCACATTGTTATAAAATTTTAATATCAGACAAAATTAAATTGGTTCTTAGTTTCAGAAGACCAGAAAAAGTGTAAGTATTAAACATTTATTAATACATTCTACCTTAATTGTGCTTTTTAGTAGTTCCTTGTAAGTATTTGATTATTTGAATAGAGTTTGTTCAAACAGATGTACAAGGGTTGCTGTTTAAGCCACTGTAGTTTTTTTGTTTTACTGACTATCATGAGGATAATGTAATATCATCAGGAATTACAGTGTGAGTTAAGTGACCATTGTCTAATGTACAGTGGAAAGGAATAGCTAACAAATGAGAAGCTGCAGTTGTTACATCATGAATTTTCCATGGATTTTGTAAAGGAATCACAGTGGGAGATTTTATTATGTCCCTGTATAAACTAATCTTCATTCAGGACGTACACCATCTAAATGTGTAATTTCCTGGAGAGCAGATACTCTCTTTCTTGAGAGCCTGAAGCCATTCTTTCCACCCTGTTTTTAGTTTATTTAAAGCAACCATATTTGGAGGAGATTCTGATGCTTTCAGAAAGGTAGGATTTTCAGTGCTAGTCAGTATCTTGAAACAGATTAGCTCTAAAAAAATATATGTGTATTCAAGGCCAAAATTTGCTTACAAGTCCTGTTAGTAATCTTACTTTCATAAAATTTTTTTTCTAATAACAAGGAACATAATTTGTAGAAGAATACTGCCACAGTCAGTTCCCATTCACTGCTGGAAGTTTGTATTTTTCAAGTGACCAATAAAAGTAATTTAGTAAATATAATAAATTATCTTATTATTACACTCTGAATGGTAACGTGAGCAGTTGTAACTACTGGAATAGAAGCTGTATGCTTCAGTTTTAATTAAAGTTTCCATTTTTCTGGAGCTTTGAAGATTTTTCACATGTTGGCACAAGTTTAACAAATGTGGGTTTAAAAATTAATTAATTAATTCTTTAACAAAAATAAATCATTGTTATCAAGAGGATAGGAAATGCCTTTTGTTTTTCATTTCCCTGCCATGTGACACATTGGGATCTTGCATATATCATTGACTCAAAGTCAATGCAGCCACACAAATGGTAAACAGTTCTTTCAGGATGGGGATATAGAAGAAATGCAAATTCTTGTATTTACCCATCTTGTCTGTACCTATGATATGAGTGCAGATCTAGTTTCTCAGAAATGTAAGCCTTTATCATCAAATATATATATATATATATATCTATATATATATATATATATATATATAGTATCATTAGGCCAGCAGCTAAGAGGAAATCTATTTTATTTCCTGATTTATGTGCAAAATTAGGCTGAAAATATGGTGTAGTCCTGGTGAAAAGCTGTCCAGGTTTTTGAAGGCATTTTTGCCCTTCTTTTGCCGGTGTGGTAGAGGTTTCTTGTGCTATGATCACAGGGATTTACAGGTTATAGATCATGAAGCTTGCATCTAGCAAGCATAACTTTATATTTTATGTCAGGACTGGAGGCTCGTTATTACTTTGCTATTAACTTTATACTATATAGGACAGTATCTCAAAGGCAGAGGGATCTATCTTTTTGGCATTTATCTGCCTCTGTGGCACAAACAATCAGAGATGATTCTTTAGCAGAAAAATTATCTGTACCTTCTATTTGTTTCAAGGAGAATGACACAATCCACCTTTGCTAGCATTGTTGCACTTACATGGGTTCCATTGTGTTTTCATCCAGTGCTCAACTTTATCTCAGTCATTAGCTGCATGCCCTCCTCCTTGTACTCTTTTTTTTACCTTTTTTTTTTTTCCTCTGTCTCCATTTGGCACAATTTTCCCAAAGCAGAATGCCAAAGCCAATTACAATCAAGTCAGAAAGGGATAGGTATCAAAAATACTCTAAATGGCTTAAATAATTCCCTACTGTAATACAAGCTGTCAAGGGGGCTGACACAGAACATCTTCCAATCCAAAATTTACTTCTATCACCTGTCAGGGGCCTACGACTCAAGGGCAAATGAACAAATCCTCACATGTAGTTAAGGAGTCTTAACCAACTTAACAAGTCTCCTCTCATCCCAGCCTCAAGGCCTGAGATATCCCAACACCCCAGAGAATTGTTAGCTGCTGGTAGAGATTTGACACAAGGGAAGACTGGCTGTAGGACCAGGCACTTAGACTTTTGATACTCTTTATTCTGGTATTTCTTACTCTATTCTTCTGTTTTTAGATGAGATTCTTTCTTTGTACCTAGAGAAATGCCTTTATCTTGTGAAAGATGCATTTTCTTTGGAAATATTACAGGCAACATGAAGTATAACTTGGTGTTAAAAAAGCTGAGCCTCGGTCACTATTGCAGCAAACTATGCAGACCAGTTTGGTAAATAGGATGTGATCCCTTGAAGAGATGTTTTTCCTTTTAAATGAAAAGAAGCGCAGGAATGGTCAACTGAAAGAAAGAGCCATTCATTTTAAGACTTGAAAAACTTTAGTACTTAATATATTTGTAAACATGATGCATCTGCATAAAGATTTCCTTGATATAGGCCATCTCAACTGTAAAGTAGGAACAAATAATTTGAGCTATCAAGAGATTCCTGGTGTTTTACCAGTTGATGTTTTTATTCTGTTTTAAATACATTGTGTCTGTAATGATGACCTGGTCCAATGAGAAACATACACTTTGGACAGAGAATAAGTGAAGTTGTTGGCTGATTTTGTCTGGGGAAGATGCTCCAACATTATTTTATGACCTGAGTGCACCTTCTTCCAGTTGTATTCTGCAAGAATCTGTCTCTGGTATTCTGAAAGTCTTTCACTGACGATGTAAATATCCATGAAACTTCTGTTTTGTGAATTGAAGCAATGGCTTAAGGAGTGGTCCAGAGTTTGACCAGAATTTTATCACACTGAAAGGAATACTTACATCTCTGCCTGCCAAATGCTTTACAATAGGCACTTGTGCCTGCCTAGGCTGTGATAAACTGTCTTAAGAAACTTGGACCACAGTATCAGCAGGTGCTGTGTGGTAAATAAGGGATAGTTTGTGGTGCTGCAGGAACATAGATGTAGTTCTGGTGTCTCAACAAGGCTGCGAGGAAAAGATTTCGTCTTTTGAGTCATCCTGAAGCAAGTTTTTTTGATTCTTATTTTGTTCCACTAAGAAAACCTTTCTAAAGATAGTTTTTGCTGGATTTAGAGTAAGTTGAATTACACAAAGAATTAAACAATTGCCTGAATTTTGTAACAAAAAAGGGTAAATAACCTCTAAATCAGCCACCAAAAATAAACACGCACACAGACACACACGCGCGCACACACACGCACACACACACACACACACACACACACAGACATATCAGATAATTTAAATATTTTGCCTTAATCATGATCAACTAGGAAGAAAAAACAAGCAATGTTAATAATTTCTGGCTTGAAACAAAAACATGGAAAAAATTAATCATTTTAAAATGTCTTCTTTATATTCTTGCTCTTATCATTCTGCTCACCTCCTTTGTTTGCCTGTTTTTCTATGTTTCCCAGTAAACTTCCATGTTGTGTTGTAGTAGCTGACTCAGTCCCACAGTGCTGATCAGTCACAGCCTGTGTTCTCGTGCATGAAATCTCTTTTTTAATGTTGGTTAGTACTCCTGCAAATTGCAAAAACCCCATCCTCATCTTCTACACATCAACAGTCTGCATTTGTTTTCCATGTGTTGGTTGTGGTGGGATCTTCCCAGGCTTGATAGAAGTACATCACAGTAGTAAAGTGTTAGTGGGTAAGGACACTTACTGCGCACTGCTGTGACAGTCACCATGAACCTGTGGAGCTGCTTAAGGAGATCGTGTCTTTGTTCAAATATTTTCATGCATTTTTGAAGATGGTAGCTTATATTGTACAGAGCACTATTTGTATGATTGCTTCTGCTCACTCATCTCAAGACATTTATAGGTCAATGTAATAAAGAAAGAAAATTTAATAATATATGTGTTTTTATCCAGATGAGTGACTCACTTTGTGTTTCTGTTTCTCATGTGAACTGCTCTTTGACTTTAATGTGTAGTTACATTACTCGGCATTGAATTTATATGTATAATGTAGATTCTTCCCTTCAACTTCCCCACCACAGCTTAGAAAAATTTTAATGTTGAATACCACAGGAAATGCTGCAAGTAAGAAGACTTATTGCTCTTTTCAGCAAGAGATAAAATTTGAAGAGCATCTTTGTTGTTTTACCTTTTCTATTTACACCAACATTTACAGCAGATTGGCCTTTGATTATAGCAAACCCTTGACCAGCAAAGAGACCAAAAACCTGGACTTTTAAAACTTTCTCCCTACCTAAGAGAAATTGTCCAGTAGCAAGAGAAAAAGAGGAAACTGAAGTTACTGGTTAGCAGGAGCTTTTATATACTAGTGCTCTGTATGAAGTGGCCCTTTTGTCATTTTCTTCCCCAATTTTTGATTGTTGAAGCTCAAATTTCCATGTCAGGTGACTTAACCAACAGATGCACTTAAGAAGTTGGTTGCAGTGTTGTCAAAAATGCAAAGGCATTTCTTTTGTAATCCCATGCTCAGGAAATGTAGCCTTTTGAAAGTGCTTGTGTTAAAAACAAAGTAAATCCCCACAGAGTGGGTCCTTGATCTTGGAATGTGTGTCCTTCATTTTTGTTCCTCTACAGAGCTTGTTGACCATGGAATCATTTTGGTGCATCTATCTTTTTTTTCATGGGACTTGTTATTGACAAAGGTAGAGATGGTGAGAAACAGATAAGTCTTCTGTAGTGGTAATGGGTGGGGGGGATTAATTTTTTTAAACTTTTTTGGTCTTTAAATATAATAGACTTTGTCCTTATGGTTATAGATACACTATTTTAAAGTTATTACGTACTGTTATTTTAAAAAATACTGTCAATACTGATAGTTTTATTTGTGTAATTTTAATTGTGAATGAATTAGAACCCTGACAGGGGGTGAACAAGAGTCTTCTTGGAATTTTTAATGGCAGCCCATATTAAAAGAATTATGTGTATTCCCTGAAATTTCTGGGGGCAAGAAGGGTGGAGGGAAAACTGGGACACAAAGTCTGATTAGAAGCATCCTGGCCCACGATAGGGAAGACAAAAAAATTCTTAAATCAATGGGTCTGTAGAAAGCTTTAATAAACAAATAAATAGAGTACTTCTGCAGCTAATATGCTCTTCAATATCACCCAATCCAAAGAAATACCTAGTTGTCTTTTAGGTTTTTTTCAACTGTACTAATTAACCTGTTTTTTTTTCCATAAAAATACAGTTTCTTATGTACAGCTGTTAAGAATTACAGGCTGTGCTAGGCTGTCTTTTTTCTTCCCCATTTAGTTGGCTTTTGTTGTGTGGTACTGCTGTGATGTATTTTCTGTCAGGTGAGATTTACACATAGTCTGCTTGACAGGAGCAGTTAGCCACAAGGATTTCCTAAGGAGAAACTTCCTGGAGCAGTGGGTAAGGTTTACTATTTTTCTTACAGTCAAGACGGAATTTGCAAGCCCTCCTGGCTGCAATGGGCCCTCACTCAGCTGTCAGCCCCACTGGCCCTGCCCTGGCACAGCAGCAGACCTTTATTTGATCCGTTCTCCCCTGAATGGCAAGCTAAAAATCTCCTTTCAGTTCAGATCTGCCTTTTTTTTTTATTCAAGGGAGCGAGTAGGCAAGGTTCTAGTGCATTTTAAATGAAAGCAGTTAAAATAAGTATGTATGTTATCTAAAATACCTGTGGCTTAACTACTTAGACTTGAAAATGTTGCTATCTTCTTTAATGCTAGATGATAAAATAAATCAGAAGGGGAAATCTTCAGTTCAAGAACAGGTTACGTTGCTAGGGAGTCTGTGGCCTCCCAGAGAGTTTAATTGAAGCAGCAGCCACTACCATGCAAGCTGCTGGGAGAATCAGCTTCTCCAGAGCAGAGTGTCAGGGTCTGACAAGAAAACCCCATTTGGGGCATGAAAGACGTACTTTCCAGCAGTCTCAATTTGTCCAGCATGGAGGCTTCGGCTTTGTGTCCTGCCCCTTCACCTCTCCTTGTCCCATGAAACAATAAATGAAAAGCATAGGCTGGTATTCTCTCCCACAGCTGCTAAAAGCAATTATTCCAACTCTTTATGGAGCTTTCAGAAGCTGCTCTGTGCTCTTTCCATCCAGCATTAGGGGTTTTTCAGGCCTTGAGGGCCTTGCACATCTTTTTTCCCTTGGGAAGAAAAACCCCAACAATCTCCAAGAATGAAAAATGCGTATTTCTCTCTGTTCTCAGAATTCTGGCAAAGTCTATTTCAAAATCTTCAGAGTCTCCTGCTATAAACAGCTTCAAAAATTTGTCTTGGAGGCATGGCTGTTTGGGAGTGGCTGTTTGCTACTGATTGCAGAAGGCCGCTCATACTGATAGGGTTATACTGGTGGTGACTCTTCTGTCAGTCTGAAAAACTTCACATTACACCTGCTAATAGGCTTGTGGTGCAATTTGAAACTGCCTGTCTTAGATCTCTGAACAGTCTTCAAAGTACATGTCTGTTTCTAGCAGTTTTATCCAGACTTCTTAAGTCAGGGATGTTGATTCCTTATGTAGTTTTTAGATAAATACATTGGAAGGCGTGCATACTGCAGTGAAAATAATGTAACTTAGGAACTGGCTTTTAGCTTCTCCATACAAAAAAAAACTCTTTCCTCCCTAAATGGTAACTATATCTGCCTGTAAGCCCCAAGGAATGTTTCTGTGACAACCAGTTGGAAAAATGGGATGTAGGTGTCTTAACTAGTCATCACAGTATATCTGTCATGAGGTTTTGTCTTAGTAACTTCTAAAGGGTAGACCCCTCCAGTAGAAGGAAAAGTATTCTTTTTACATAGAAACTTAGAGACTAAAGATTTTTACTTTTCTTCAATTATTAGTCCTCTAGAAATTTTCAGTGGAGCTGTACATTCATCAGAGATTGAATTTTAGTCATCTGAAAATGTTGTCCTTTTTAAAGTTTAGTAGTTGGTGTTTGTTTGTTTATTTTCATTAACCTTTCAAGTCCTTCTGCTGAAATTGCCCTACTGTTCAAAAAATATTCACAAGGGCGGAAGACTAACAGGCAAGATAGGGGGAGTGGAGCAGAGAGTTCTGGTTCATTTTCTCAGTCCCAGTTTATTTATGTTATTTAAAGAATTACATTAAAAATTTAGGTTGGAGATGGAAACAAAGACACTTATCACCTGGAGATGTTCCTTTCTGAGCATATGCTGAATACAAGATCACCTTTTGCCTCTCCCTGTGTTGCTTTTGGGGCTGTTCTTGGCTCAGATTGAAGGGAAGATATGGTGTGAGACAAATGCCTGTCACCTGGTTAGGGTATTTTCATGGAGTAAGACCCAGAAACAAGGTTACTCTGTTTCAGTGCTGTTCTTTCTCCTCCTTTTTGCTGCTGTGTAATTCCCTGTGAGAAGTCAGTTGGATACTGATGTGTTTCTGTCATATTTTGCAGTTAATGCATTGTATTTGCAAGTTTATGTTGTATTTGTGTTTGCTGTTTATATACACAGGCTAAAAGCTGTCTCAAGGGATATGCCAGAAATTTGGGGTTGTCTTAGTTTTCTGTAGATGAAAACTGATAATCTTCTCTTGTCACCTTCCAGGAGAGAAACCATTCAAATGTGATGAGTGTAACTTTGCTTCCACAACACAATCGCATCTGACACGACATAAGCGTGTCCATACTGGAGAAAAGCCTTACAGATGTCCCTGGTGTGACTACAGGTAATGAGTCATTAACTAAAGCATGATGAGAGAAGGGTTAAGGTGATCAGATGAGGTTCATTTGAAGTCACCAATAAAAATATATTGCCATTAAAATACCATCAGGGCAGCAGTAATTACGTATTAAATTAGGAGCTAAATTTTAAAATTTAGTCTTCAGCATTTAGGTGTTACTTTATAAAGAAAAACAAATGATGGGAAACCTTTTAGTGGTAACACTACAGTGCTAATGTTGAGTGTTTGTTTCACAGCTGCTCCAGTGTCTGTTGGAATTCTCTGTGGTGAGGCTGCTTATCTACATTGCCTTTTCAAATCATTTGCGGTTTTGAAATTTTTCTTGGTTGAGTTGCGACCATTTCACCAAGAAAAGAAAAGTTCTCTAAAAGGCTTACCAGCCTGAGTACTCTCCAGACACTTATTTGAACTGGACACAACTCGAGCTAGTTACAGTTCTTCAGAGTCTTGTTGTTCTGCTCCAATTTTCCTTTTCCTTGCTAGCCAGGGTGTTAGGATGAAAGTTGGCCAAAGGGTTGGTTGCATGGCAAAGCCTCCCATGTTACACCACTAAAACCCATCCCCATGTTGGGGCAGTTGATTAAATTTTAAAAGAATCACATTGAACAGTGAAGGTTACTTCTGGCGCTTTTCACCTGGTGTCTTTGGTTTGTTATAGACTACTTATTAAATGATCTCATGTTGCTTCTTAAATGCATCTTTACTCTTAAACACACATCTTCTACATTCTTGAATACTTTTAATACCTTGCAGTGAGGTGACTAGTCTATGTGTATCATAAAGGAATCCCCAGAAGGATTTTGTGGGCAATTTGCAAGAGTTGATGTTCAAAAAGTTCTTAAAAATCAGCATTATATTTGATAAATGGCATATGATTAGATGCATGTGTTGTGATGCATGCACACAAGAGGGGAAAGTTAAACATTTAAATATACCCCTATAGCATTTTTGTATTTTCTTTTCATGCTGAACATACAACTGTAATGTTCCTTTAGTATAAGTTTTAATGTAGTTTCCTAAAGCAAGACTACATAATGAAGCCTATCTGCTCTCATAATACCTGTTTTCATGCTATTTATGTGCTACTTTACAGAAAACTCATGTACAGAAAGCTTCTGCAGGGGTCACAGATTTTCTGTACAAAACTTCTCATTGCAATATTTTGTTTGCGTGGGGCAAATGTTCTGTGAACTCTTCTGTACTGAGCACCCATTAAATCACACTCTAGAACTGCAGAGAACTGAATTTGATGACCTCAGGGGGAGGGGCAATGTTTCTGTGCTGCCACCTTAAGGGTGTCACTGTTTCTTTATTTTTTCTTTTTAAGTAGAAGTGGTTTTGTCAGCTTCAGTAAGTCATCTAGGAATTAGAGGTGGTTTTCATTTGTCAGAGCAGCTGTGTTAAAAGGTCTGTGTTGAGTGAAGTGAGAGCATATAAGCATCACTGTGACATTATGTGCTGCACTGAAGGTAAAAGAAGTGCTGTCTTTAATGCTGTGTGTTTTAGGACACTTAATCTTGTGGTCATCCACTTTAACTGAATCATCCCAATTGGCAGGAATAGTCTTTTTACAGGGCTAGGAAATGAGAAGTGGGTTACAGTGGGTTTGAGATCCTAGGCTGGGAGACCCAAGAGACTGGGAGTGTTGTAGATGTGAATCAGTTTGGGGTTTGTTACATACATCCAATGAGTGGATGCACTTCTCTCACTCAGGATGACCACATGCATAACCCAGTGCTCTGCTGAGTGAAAGACAGATCATTTTACTTTGGATAAAGAGTTTTCTGTATGGGATATAAATTCCAAGAAATAACAAGTTTTTTAAGAGTATTTTATAATACTGGAGGTTATTAGAGAATATGCAAGCATAGCATATTTTATCAGGATTAACAAGAAATATCTGGGCATGCCCTGCTTTTATATTATTGAAAAATAAATGTTTCATGACAATAGAATGTTAGTTTCCATCCTTCACAGGCCAATTTTGACCTAACCTTTGGAGGCTGATCTCTACAGATACCAGCTGATGAAGCTTTGATTCTGCAGGAATTGTGTTCCAAGCTCAGCTGAAAATCATCTGGTAGGGATGCAGGAACCAGAGCTATGCTGCTGCTGCAAGTTCATAGAGGCAGTGAGGCACTTTGTGTAGCTGCAGAGGAGCCCATAGAGGGGCTGCTGTGTTTATTAGCTCAGCAGTCCTGCTTGTGCCTGCCAGTTTCCACAGTCCTGGGATATTAGCCAGCCTTGTTGGCAAGTAAATGTTCTGCTCTCTATCCACCTCACTCTTCATTTTAAACTACAATTTTAAGGGAATCACATGTTGCCTCTTTGTCAAGTCATGCAGTATTTCTCTTTTAAAGGAAAGTTATTAGCAACTCTGTAAATAATATTGTTTGCACAAGTTCAGCAGATGGTATGTAGTCTTGCAAGTGTCACATAGAGAAAATGTTAAAATGAAGATTTTAAAATCTGCTGATCTAGTGATAAAATTCACCCCTAAGTCTAGTGGTTGAGGTCTCATTGTGATGCTGTGAGCTCGGCCCTTGCACTGTAAGTTCATCCAGACTATTTCATGTGTTGCTGTTTAGTGTTGCTTGGCAACTGCAGACTCTTTAATGAGCCTTGTACTTTCAGGGAAGTGAATATTCCTCTTTCTGTGTTGGGATATGGAGGAAAGTATTGTTAGTCTTAATATAGATTTTCCTTTCATTGCTAACTAATCTCTGTTCTATGAAGCAGTTTGAGACACTTGAATTAAAATAGTGGCTAAGTACAAGATTTTAAACTATTCCCATTCAGCTGATTGGTGCTCAGAGCATTCTTGGAGATTCTTGACTTCAAGCTTTTCAATTCCTCAGCCTGAAATGGTGAATAATCATCCTGCAAAAATTCTTGCCAGTCTAGTGAGTGAAAGGGTAGATAACCCTGGCTAGAAGTACAGAAAAAGGGCTATTGGAAGAAACTAATCTGAACTTAGGAACTGTTATAAACTTTATAAACTGAAGTGAAATCATCTGTATGGTACTATGGGGAAAAGAGTGATTTTGGCTGCATGGAACAGAAAAGGCAATTTATTCCCTATATAGCACACAGCATGAGACATCCTTTTTTAAACTAGAAAAAGACATGAATGGATGTGGTTTTCTGAGGGGAATGGTAAACTAACTTAGCATTTTTAGCTCACAAATTATAAATTCTCTATAATATGCATATGCTTATAGTTGTACTTCAGTATTCTTGTGAAAAATGTTCCCTTCCATCTCTAGTTTTTGTCTGGTGACCACTTGATATTTATTTTTGTCTAATCTTTTGTATTTTGATGACAAAGAAATAGACATCTGCTTTTCGATAATAGTATATGACTTCCAGTAACAATTACAATTTGAAATTATGTTTTCAGTCTAGTTTTAAAAATCCTTTAGAAGGGAGCAAAATATAATATTCATAAACACAAACGTTTAGCTGTATTTTTGGTTACATATTTTTTACATTTCATTTTTCAATTTAGGTTTTTCCCCATTTAGATAAAAATATGCATGATTTTCCTTTGCATTTACTTTTTCAAATCACACAGCATGTCTCTCCATTCTTAAGTCAATGTGCTTTGTCATACAAAAATATTCATTCACCCTTAATTAATGTTCAACCTAATTTTATAATACAGAATTGGTCTCACAGGGCCCTGCACTACCATTACTTATGCAATGCTTATTTTATTTTTCCTAGTCATTTAAAAAAGATGTGTTATGTGACTGAACTTTTCAGATGACACCATCCTGGAGTAACACTGGCAACATTGCATTTGGAAATGGGCACAGTAAGCACTGAAGAGCTGTATAACATCCTGAAAATGAGCAGCACCTGTGACACAGGGCTCTAAATCTGTTGGCTGTATAGTCTGTGGACTATACAGACAGACTTTCTAAACCTGCAGCATAGTTAGGTACTTGAATTTAACCTGATTGCAGAAGTGAAAAATTCCCCTAAGTTCTGATGCTGTCAATGAAAGATGTAGATATACAGCATTTTCAGAACTAAATTGGTTTTTTGCATGTGTCTAAGAAAGGGAAATCTCATTTATTCATATGTAAGGTTTTAAATTTAACTCCCATTTGTTCTGACTTTCTATATAACTACTAAAACTTCTCAGGCAATTTATGCTTGTGGTGTGTGGGAGGGGGGTGTTTTAGTGAAATGGATCTGAGTTACATGGAGGGGGGCATGCAAAAGGCAGAACCCTGCTTTTCTCACATGATTAAATTTGTTGGATTACAGTGCTCAGGAGAAGCACTGGCATAATTTCATGATGCAGAAAGAGTTTTGCTACTACTTTGACCACAAGAGTGTGGGACTGATATTATGGTAATGTGCTTCAGGTCATCCCTCTGCTGTGATTAAAGAAAATAATTTTCATTTGTCTGGGACTCCATTGTATGGTTCATTTTGCACAGAGTACCCATGGTGGTGAGGGAATGAAAGGCAATATGCAGAGGTGTTTCTTAGTCATAGATAAGAAGGTGTAGAAGTTGGATAAAACAAGCAGCCAGGCCAGCAAAACAGCATGCATTCCTCTCTGTTAAGTGTATGACTTGTGAAGGATGTCTTAGAAGACTGAGAATAAATAGCATACATTTTTAATATAATTATGTAAGCTAAAATAAATATTTTACATTTATTATGCATAATAAAATAATTAAACAACATTCTGTAGGGGAATTATGGCATCTGAAATTCCAACTGCAGATGGATTCATTGCATATTTTCAGCAGCAGCAGCAGCATGACTTAGGAGGAGTTACTCCACAGGGGCTACTTTTCTTTTTTTGGACAGCATCTCTAGGGAGTTCCTATTTCTGTCTGACTTATAGTATCTGTTCATAGGTTGTAAAGACCAGTTTATAATACACTCCAGGATTTGCACCTAAGTCATAAGAATGTGCAGAGTAAGTGTTTTCTCTCTGTTTTGGTGAATTCAATAACTTTTAGGTATGATGGCATCAGCTGTGCACTATTCCCTTATTACATCAAGGATAACTAGGGACTACTTTACAGATGAGGTAAAAATACATACTAATTGATAGCAAAACTGAAAGGCTGTTAAGGCAAATTCTACATAAAATGATGAAAACAGTTTATTTATCATTAAAACATTATTATCGAAATGCTCTTTGTAACCAGTGAAATTGAATATGCTTGTATAGGAAATAACTAGGTAATACAGCTATATAGGCTGATGAGGATTCCAGGTGGCAATCAGCATTGCACTATGGGAGAGCACTTTTATATATATACATCACAAAGGCAGAATTGGGAAAAAATGGTGCATATACTTTGTACAAATACAAAATTGTTAAGGAAAATAAAGCATGTATGTAATAGAGCAAACAGGGCCTTCGGGAAGTACTCCAGCTTCTGCAGTGTTCAGCAGCAGGATTTGAGGATATCCAGTGCCTTGTGCTAGGAGACTTATAAACAAATGAAGATAGAAGTTTAGAGAGACATTCTGTCAGTGCATGGGCACAGTTCCCAGATGAAAACTCAGAATATTATTCCCCCCTTAGTTTTTAGTAAACATTCAGATAAACTACTTGGAAATGTTTCTATTAATCTGGAATAAAATATGCTGTAACATTTAAGTCTTTAAAAGAAAAATAATCTGAAATAGAATTTAGATATAGTTGCAAAAACACTTTAATTATTCCAGCGAATACATGCCATACAAAACAATGGTCAGTATTATTCCCTTCTGTAATGTTTCTGTGGCTTAATAAGACCTCTTATATTCACCTAAGTTATAGCATATAGTTTATGTGATGAAATCAGAATAAAAATATGCAGTGTTGCAGTAGCATCAATGCAGATCAGCTATCAGGTTAACCAGTTTAAGCAGATGTAATTCCTAACACTAGGAATGGCAGAGCACACAGGTAACGATGTGACCCTTGCTCCAAAGTGTCTGTGCTGACTGCACTGACTGGCAAATTGTGTCTCTGCAGTTTTGGACAATCCTTGGTGGCAGTGTATGAAAGAACTTGGGTTCCCTCTCTCAAAGCTGTCTCTGTCCAATGTCACTGCATGGAGTGCTCAAGAGAATGTGTGTAGGAGGAAACACGATTGTTCCTTAGGGAAATATCGGTGCACAAGCACACACACGTGCATTGCACTGGTATGTGTTGACTTGGTGACTGGGCTCCACTGGGAAGTTGCCATGTTAAGAGGCCTTGGCACAGCATAAAATACTGTCATCATGTTGTGAGATCCTCCATATTCTGTATTTGTAATTAAAAGCATCATAAATGCACTCTACTTGGTAGAAGGGTGGTATGGACTTTTACTAATTTTAATGGCTAATACTTGTTAAAGAAATTCATCAATAATTCCGTGAGCCTTGGTACCTCTTTTGTTGTTTTGGGATTTTTTTTTTCTTTTTATTTATGTATTTTATTTATTTATTTATTTACTTGTTTGTTCTTAGGGGTTGTTTTTTTCCCCCTATTGCCACTCTAAGAAAGAGGAATTAAAATATGCCTTTTTAACTCAATGGGTCTGTGATTCTCACGCTAACACTGAACTTGGGGCTTTAAGGATGTGCCCAAGTGGTGATGCCATTGCAAACACTGATAATACTATTCTCATTTTAGGTTGAGTCCTTTGAAGGACAACTTTTAAGGGATCTATTTAAGCCTAAATGCTGTGCTAAATTACTGCTGAGTTTAATGTTACTGAGACTTGAAGCCATTTCAATATCAATTTAAAAATTAATATCTGGTTTCAGCATCTCTTTGTTACAGCCTCTCTTGATAGGCCAGCAGTTTGTAAATTGTTCACGCTTTAAGTTCTGAAAAATATTGTCAGTCTCCTGATTTCTTTCAGTAGTCACTGTCTTTCCCTTACTGTTCAATTTGGGCTTTGTCCCTAAATGTTTTTGTGGCAGCCCCTTCCCTGCTGAACTGATGGTGTTTTTTCTGAATCAGTGTTCAAGACACTTAACCCAAAACCTTGAAGTATTTGGTGTCTAGGAAATATGAATAAGACCCACTTCATGCAGTGGACAGATTAATGTAACTAATGTATTCTTTTATCACTTTTTATCGTCTCTCTGTCCTCACACTTCTTTTTTTGCTATCATATGTAGTCATCACTGTCTCATCTATTCCTCATTCTTAAAGAGCATAAATATGTTGTCATAAATACATGTATATTTATATTTTATATATACTTAATTCATGTTTATCAATCTGAAATATCAGCATATTATTCAAATTAAAACAATCCTAAGTATGTTGTATTTTGATAGTAAATAAAATTTTAGTATTAACCTCAAGATGAACAGCAATGCTATGGTCTTAATATAGCATGTAGTAGCAAAAAGACCTGTGATTTCCTATTCTTACAGTTCTTCTGATAAAAAAGTGCAGTAAAGATCTTTTATGACTACAAATAAACTTCCATTTGTTACAATGGTTTGATCTAAAAATAATCATTGGCATCATAGCTTAATTAGTGTGAGCCTTTTGTGTAAAACATATTTTAAAAAATATTAAACCAACCATAGATGTTTTCTTTGCTCTTGCCTGGTAGCAGAGAATAAAAGAATGAATTTGTTTGTTTCTTTTGCTATTCCTTAATCCCCAATGCAATAATTATAAAAGGGCCAATGTTATCTTTGGGGGTGATGAAATCTACAATGAAGAATTATTTATATTATTATTTTATTATTTTAATTTTTATTATTATTATTATTATTATCATTATTATCATTATTGTCATCATCATCATCATTATTATCATTATTATTATCATCATTATTACTGCTGATAGCTACCATCTAACTATGTGGCAGGTAGCTAGCAATCTGAAATCACTTTGGTAGCAGTACAGGTCTCCAAGATGAAATTGATAGACACGAGCCAGTTGTGTTGTGTGGGGTTTATTCTCCAGGCTATATGGCTACTACTCTGTAAAACAAGTTCCTGTGTTAATGCTGTCTTTGTGACAACTTTCCCTCTTCCTCCTTCATGTGTGACATACAAAACAGATTGAATCTGGGGAAGTCACAGAAAGCAAGTTCTGTTCTGAAGTCCCAGCAATAGGTATGCTCCAGTGCAAGGGGAAGAAAGGGAAAGGATTTTTCTGTTTAAAGTCTGATGAAAATGAGATAAAGAAAAGAATTGCTGAATAGCAAGTAAAATAGGGAAAGAAAAGAGCTTTTGTGTTTGAGAAAAGCTTGCCACTTAGATACTTTTAATGCATTAGAAATGGTGAGCAATTTTCCAGATAAATTTGGCATTGTTAGAAATTCCTGATTTATTAAAGCTAAATAAAATTCCTTGCGCATTCCAGCAGAGTTACCCTTGTCTCTGTTCCAGCTTCTGCCCAAATTCTCCTGGAGAGATATGTTTGGGGGGCTTTGGGACCTCAGGTTCTAAAGCCTTTGTCACCAGCCCAGGGTTCCTGTACTCCAGAGTGGAAGCACAGGCTCGACGCACAGGGCTGGCACCTCTGCAGCGTGGCTGGGGGGTGTCTGCCCAGCACCACAATGTGATGTGGTGGGAATGAGGCTCTGGAGCAGCAGCAGCACCTGGGGTTTGAGAGTCTGGTGCTCCTGGCGCCCTCTTCCCAGTGTTGTCGAGAGCACCTATGGGCTGAACGCTCATCTCTGAGAGCCTCAGCTTTCTGTTTTGGAGAGAGAGGCGTTAGGGATTTGGGAGCTCAGAATGCCAACAATGTTGCTTTGAACCTGGGGCTTCAAAGTTGCTGCTTAGAGTTGGCCAGGGGAGAGCTTGTCTCAAGGTTTGCATTGTTGCCTTTTCTCCTTCCTGAGCAGCTGGGAGAAGGTGGTGCATGCTCCATAGGAAAATGTGGCATGAGGAAGACAGGCTCCCCATCCCTAAAACCATTTTGCAGTCTCTGTTGTATGGTACTCTATTCTCATAAGTCATGGATCAGGGATCCCTATTTCCCTTGAGGCTTTGCTTACAAAAGGACAATCTGGAGAGGAGCCTGTTGTCCTGTTGTAACTTATTAAGTTGCTTATTACAGCTATTTTGTCCCTGTTTGGGATGATCTTTGTGGTTCTGCTAGGCCTGTTTAGGTCTGAATAATAGCTGTAGATGTAGCTGAGACTTCTTAGGGAATAAACAGCACATAAAGCACTCTGTTTTATTACTGGAAGTGATGGAGTGATGTTCTGGTGTTATCTTTTTTTTTTTTTTAATGTGTTTTAAAATGTACTGTTTGAATAATGGAAAAGGATTAAGGGAAGAAAATGTATATGAACAAAAGGTTGCTCTGCATTCTTGGATGCATTGAGTCAAAGCTAGTTCTTACTTTGTGTCTTCAGAGAAAAGATGAGGTTGTTACAGCACACCTCATCATCTCCTCAGCAAGTTAGATATGCTGAGGCTTAGCATGCCTAATGCAATGGAACAAGCTAATGCAGCAATGTTCTCCTTTCTCCCACCCCCATGGGTCAGGGGATTGGAGTGGAGACATCCCTTGATGTTTTCCCACTTCTTTCTATTAGTGCACAGGGATTTTTCCTAGGTTTCTTTTTTGTTCCACCTAATCAAACCTCTCAGCTCACTGTGATTCTTAGAATATAGGTCCATACCCATATATCCACATTTTTAGATAATGCAATAAAGTGATACTTCTTCTGGTGTTCTTCAGCATTGCTATCTTTTTTTTAATGTATTTAGTGATGTTATCATTTAAAACATACAAACTCTTCATTTCATAATACTCTAAAATTATTTGTGTTATAATCCTGTAAACACAGCTGGTGATTCTACTGATATAAACTGAACATCATCCCATGGTTCATTATGATATTGCTAATAACCCTTAAAATATAGTATTTATTGTTTCATGTTTGTAACTTCCATGCATGCTTCTTCAATCCCCATTCAAGATGATTATAGATTCTCTCTAACAACTGTAACATGGGACATCATTTATTCTGCTGCAAATCCCATGTGGAACTGTGTGAGCTTCTTCAAAACATTTCTGTTGAAATTTTGCATGCACAATCTACAGGGCAAACAATACATAGAACCATTTTGAAGTTGTAGAAAGTATTTTAACTACTAAAATAAATTCTTAAGTTCTGATGATGTTTCATTAGAAAAATACAGTGTTTCAGACATTTTTGTTAACAAGCTCTTTTTAAAGTACAGAGAACCATGTCTATTAGCAAATTTTGGAGATCTCTTATATGGGCATTTTAACATATAAAAAGTCATTAGTAATTTGTTTTGGTTTTGGGAAAAAGATGTATCTTTAGTTTAGAAAAGCAGATTTTTTTTTAATCAGTTGACAAGGATTGTCTTTTAGTCTTCTGTCCCAAACTTTTTGTGAGACTTGTGCCAGCCCATCCATCCATCCATCTTTCACCCATTTCTTTAATAACTTTTTAAGCTGTTGTCCAGTTTCAGTGAAAACTGACACCCTGTAGTAGCTGCTGAGATAAATTAAGTTCAGGTTTCCTGAAAGAAGTGGATGAGAAGATGAGTGAAAAGAAATCACAGAGGACCAGTCGGGCAAAATTCAGCTGTCGTGCATTCTTCTGTTTTACAATCCAGCCTCACCACCCAGAACAACTGGGTTTTCTTGGATGGGGACATCCTGAAGGAACATGCTGAGGAGCCGTTGTTTGCTGCATTGGTGCATTGGGAGATTTAGTGAACAGGGCATGAAAGCATAGAAATCATGCTTCAGTTGGTATAATGCTCATATGTCAAAGTATTGAGTCCCAAATTGTTAGTTGCGAGTTGTCAGGATAGGTCCTTTTTAAAGGTAAAATTAAAAAGGTATTTTTCAAAGGATAAGGAGGAGACCCCCAAAATCTGTGCTTTTCTTTAGAAAAAAGAATCATTTGAAAAAGATTTATACCCAGGCGATTCAGACCAGTGACATTTCTTACTGAATAGGAAGAAGCTTCCCACTGTGGAGAGATTGTTCCACAAGTGCTTTTTTTGGCACTTTTTCTATAATTCATTCACTGATAGACTGACATATTCATAGATCTATATAGATGTATTTACTTCAGGAAAAAGAAGCAAAGTTTGAAGAAATGGTAAGTTCTTTTTACATGCTGTTAGTGATACTGAGCATCCACAAATTCTCATCTCATGGTGTCCAGTGGCTCTGTTCCTATTTGAAATTCAGCCTCTTCATTTACGTGACTAAATGTGACTTTCATCACATTTTAATTTGAATTTTAATTACTAGTCTTTAAGATTTTGATCAGCACTAATAAATTATAGCACAGTCATATGGTATTTAGCTGATTGATTTTTGCATGCTGAAATATAGTCATTTTGGAGAGCAGTAAAACTTTCAAGTAGAAGAAATGTTTCAAAGATAAAGGAATTTGTATTGGATTTGTTCACTTGTGTCAGACCAGAGAGGAAAGTCCTAAGTGTGAACCCTTGTGAGGGCAAAGCAGGTGTCTGCTATCCAGTCTGTTTTAAATAAATGCAGGGACATCAAGTCAGGCAAAGAAGGCCAGCGAGTGCAGCTTTTGGGAATAGCTTTGTGTTTCCTGGTGGTGGTGCAGGAGGTGAGAGATGAGAATGCAGTATTGGGTGATGGTAGCTCTGTTGGTACCCTGCATTGCAGAACTTTATTCTAAAAGGCAAATATTTGTTTGCTGAGTTCTTTTCCAGCTGCATCTGTTCCTGGCTTCCTCTGTTGTTTGGATGTCTTTTAGAAGTCTACAACATAACATCAGGAGAATCTTTATTTTCTTTTCCTGCTCTGAAGTGCCCATTTTTAGTTTCAGTTCACCAGTAGCATGGCAGGAGTACTGTAACAGAAAGGATTATAACTAAGCCCCTCTCCATCTAAGCATCTCTGTTCCATAGCTCAGTTGGGAGTCAGCTCTCACTGGCTGGAAAGTGAGTACTGTCACAGGGTCGATAATATAAAACAAAAACAAAGCCAGTGGATAAAATCCTGGCTCCACTGATGTTATTCACCTTCCTCCCATGTCCTCAGTGAAGTGACAATTCTCACCTGTCATGAAGGTACCTGTTTCTTAGGAAGGAGAGAAATGGAAAGCCAGGGAGCTGGCAGCACCTTCCACAAGACTTTGTATCCTGAACAATAAAAAAGTTCAACTAGGCAAGTAAGTAGTGGGATTGAGACCCAATTATTTCTCCTTTTCACTTGAATTTCAAAGACGATCCTAATCTCCTAAATCTTGCCAAAAGACATCTAAATCCAGAAGCATGTACTCCTTTGGGAGTTTCTGTTTTTCACTTCTCTCTCTACTTGAGTTTGCAAGTTCTTGCACCACTGAGTGAAATCACGGAGGCATGCTCACAAGTCTTTGTCCTGGGGAAATGGCTATGTCTGCCTCAAGACTTTTGGTACATTTTTTAGGCAAGAAAGCCCCACTTCCTGTATTTTTGGGAATGTGTTAGAGGCGTGAATATTAGACAACTCAGGATTCATTTAGTCCATAATGAACTTTTGTCTGCAGCCTCATGCAAGTTATTGTTTAGGACTCTCAGCTGAAAGGGCGCAGGACAAAGTGTTTAGAAGCCTGTTGTTTGGATTTTCTAAGAAAATTATATGGAGAACATAACTGAAAACAGAAGAGTGTTTCTGAAAGCAGGGATTATATCTGCTTTTGGTTCCTGGCAGTTCCTTGCTGTCTAATGGCAAAGTTTCAAAACAAAGGGTTGATGCATGATGTTTTGTGCCAGCTAATATACTTTCCTGGGACAGAGGACAGAACTCAGCCTTCCTCAAGATAAGGGCAGCCCTAAACTTGGAAGTTTTACTCCTAGAATGGTTGCATCATTGCTATAAAGTTAGGGGCAACATTGTTTCCTTTTCCAAATCAGATTAGAATGTCTGATGTTGCCTATTGGTGACCTATATCTTTCTTTAGAAACCTAATTTATGCAAATATTGAGACCTACATCAGTTCTTTATAATGTCCACTAATTGCATTGTTGATTTGAATGGTTATGGAGGACAGACTAGGTTGCCACCTCATACTGCCATGTCCACCTGTGCAACTACACAAAAAGCTTTCTACCCTGTGTTACTGATACCCTGTCTCCCAAACCTATCACTACTCTTTTTGCCTACTGTCTGATTATCATATCCTTCTCAATACTTAGATTATATTTTTTTTTTGAGGCCAAGACCATTTTCTTTGTTGTTTTTCTGTACAGGAATTGGTGTATCATTACCATGTTGTGCTGCCCTCTCATGTCAACATGCTGTGCAGTGACAATGTACCAGCTTTCTTGGAGCTACTTCTTAATTCATAAACATAGGATTGCATTTCACCAGAGGAATACAGGAAAGCCTTTACTATTGTGGTGAAACCTTATTGTTGCCAGGACTGTGATACTGTTTAATGACGAAAACCTCAGAGAAGGTGTAACAGCTGAGAATCTGCCTTCAAGTTGAAGTGCAGTATCAGTGCCTAATTCCTATAGTCTCCTTAGAAAATCTTATCTCTCCCTTATTGACTAGTAGTCCAATATCTTTCATGAAAATTGAATGCATATAAACAGAATTTTTCAAATATGTATGCAATCTTAAGTGCCATTAGAATCAACCTTGGCTTTGATTTTAAACCTGGCCTTCAAATACGTGTCTCTCTAAATGCATTTCTGGGTGCATTTTTTTGTTTTGTTTTTGGAGACCATGTCATTGTTATATAGCTGAAGAAAGGGTAGTACTGAAAGAAATGCATCTTGGAATGCAAGTGGAACTATTTAGACTCTCTTCTTTAAAGCACAGTTTCTTTATCTATACTCGTCCAATACTTAGAAAGGAAGGATTTCAGGATATTATGAGCTATATTCTTCTCTTACTATTCACCTCATGTTAGTAAGCTGGTCTTCTGTAAATTCATGGAAATAGCCCTGAAACAGAGACCACTTCCATATCTGCAGCAAAAAAACCCAAACTGTATGCATCTGATAACAAAAAGGAAACAAACAGAAATAGATAGATTTTTTTTTTCTAAATTTCTATTACTTACTTAATTTATATTTACTTTTGGAAAATACATGGATTGTTTGTAATAGTTGTAAACTCTTGTGGCCTTTAGGGATACATATGGATTAATGACTTCTCAAAGTATTGTTTTACAAGAGTGCTTTAGCATTTTTAGGGTGAGTGCTTAGTTGAAATAGTCACTAAGGGCATGTTATTCACATATGCATTTTTTGCACCAAACCTGTGTATTTTTTATTATCTGTGCCTTCTGACTTAAATGACTAAGGTGCTTTCATATATGTACATATAACATTAAGCTTGTGACTAAGTCCAGTTGTTCGAAAGTTAGTAATGTTCCCTAGAATCCCATTCTGAATTAGACCTTTAAGGACTGCATTACTATGATATGATGCAATATAGATTCAAAGGAATAGTTTAGTTTTATATAAAAGATGAGGAGTGCAGAGTCTTTTTGGTGCATTCTGTTTGTTTGTTTGCTTGTTTGTTTTTAGTTAAGGAGTGCAATATATGTTTTCTTTAGCTGTAAAAGCACAATCAAGGCAACATGATAAGTGAGTCAGTGTTGTAAAAGTAAAACTAATTTTGCCTTCACTCACATGAGCTATAGAAGGAGGAAGCTTTATTGTCCCTGGGAAGGTGATAAGGCAGAGTAATTGTATATTATACTGTCCTGGAACATCTGCCTGAAGACTGTTGGAGCAATTCATCTATCATGGACGATACAGCATGTTTTGTCTTTCTGCTTTAACCCATCCCCACTGCTGGCCTGCACGAAGGTTTTGATAGGGACTGTGCCTGGGCTGGGGCTCACATTAATCAGTCCCCTTGTTCAACACTCCAGCTGACATAATTACAACCTGCGCACAGCAGTTATTCAAGTTGAGTCCTTGTCACTCGTGGTGCGAAACTACACAGCTCAGATCCCGAAGGAGATTGCCTTATCACACAGAACAAGGGCTCACAGGAGTTGAAGAGAATAGAAATGGGAAAATGTCTTCCGGGAGTACTATATATTCCTTTAAAATAAGACATTTGAGAGACTTACAAGGGACAAAGGGAAGCATTGTGCAAGGTCTGAAATGAACAGGTTATTATTTTTAAAAGGATTACACAGGCCATTTTTGTGAAATGGACATGCATTATTAAATAAATTCAGTGGTCTCTCTTATCATTCAGTGGCTCTGCACTATTAGTTTTCTTCAGAAGTGATAAAATAGTTTTTGACTTGTATAAGCTTTAAGTATCTCTCTGTAGAAATCATCAGAACACAACTAATAAAAGTGCTCATATTATACCAGTGAAATTGGCACACACATAAGGGAAGACCTGCAAGGATCAGAGTTAAGGGTGAAGGAAGAAGCGTGCAAAAGGGCTTTCGAAGATGAGCAAGTTCATTAGTTTCTGCTGTTGTGTGATACCAGAGTGTGAAAGGTGAAGCTAAAGAGAAAGTTTCATATTTTGCCATTCTTCCCTCTTTTCATGTTAACCATCTGTGGGAAAAAAGACAAGTCCATAACATTATCTATGATAATGAAAGAAATTTATTTTCATGTAACATGATGGGGTTAATTTTATAGCGTGGTGGGCTTTTTCTTTAAGACAGAACCTTTGCATACGTGATCATAGGATAATTTGTTTGGTATTGGTCTATAAAATTTCTCAATATGACAGGATTTAATTGGTATCCAGAAGGCTTTTGCCCTGGTGTTTAAATTTTTTTCATCTTGGGTCAGGTTTTTGAAGTAACACCATTCAGGCAGTTGCTATTCTTCTCAATCAATAGATCTAGAGTGTTGCCCTGATTTCTCATCTAGTTAAAATCATGTTATGTGTGTTAGACATAATTGTGAATTGTTGAAAGCACAGTGAAAAACTGTCTATTCTGGGTGGTACAATTTTAATCTAATACTTTTACAAGACAGTTTATCTGCAACTTTGAATAGTCTGAAGTAGAAGTGCAGTAGAAGCTACCTTCTACATTTTACTTTATATATAGGTATGTTAGGTGAGTCAAATACATAGTTCGGTGCTTTCATTAGATTTCAGTATCTTTTGGTTAAGTACACAGCACATTAATTTTGATGTGTAGGTCTCCAGTGAAAGTCCTGCTACATGAAAACTGAACTGCAGTTTCTCACTGAGCTGCAGGGCATCCTTATAGGCAAATGTACTCTTGTAGGAACAAAAATCACGTTTTGCTTGCTTCTTACTCTTAAAACCAGTTCTCCTGGAGTGAATGATGTCTGTGAAGTAAGCTCAAAGTACAGAGCCAAATGCTGCATTTACTTACATTTGTGCAGAAAATGGCATTATGAGGACATAATCTGAAGAGAATGATATTTCTCTGATATATGCTTTCAACACACATTTTAGATTAGATAATCAATCACTCCTCCAATTAAACACCCAAATTTGACTTTCAGAATCTAAGATGGCTTTGCAGTATTGACAGCCAGGAAGAATATATTTTAATTTGCAGACTGAACAAATTTCCATGACATCATGGAAGCACAATAAATGGCTGACCTCACAATGACATTTTTCAGACTTGAACTGAACTTCTTGGAGACTTTGAGCCCAGAAAAAGCCTTAAGCTCAGCCAGTCTGACCTTCTACAGAAAACAAACTGCATAGGTGTTTTTTTCCCAGTTTGCTCTGTACTGAACCTCCTACTTCTGACTGGATTTTATGATCTAGAAACATATTCAGATTTGATCTGAAAACAGGCAAAGTCGTAGAACCAAAGTTGTAGAATCACAGTTTCTCTTCTATGAAAGCATAATTGCTGAAGAAATTGTGCTTTGTTTCTCAGTTGAATTTGACTGTAACTTGTAGTCATTGCATTTGGTTTTGTATAGATTTTCTCCAGGTTAGGTTGTCCCTAAATCACACCTTTATTCCATGTTAAATCTCACGGGCCAAGCTCAAGTGTAATAAGCAAAACAGAAGAGGGTTTTATTAAGTGTTTTAGAGGTTTTTTACCCCACTTAACTTCTATTTCTATTTATAATCACTTTGTGGCTGTTTATTCCCTTTTTTAAATATAGGCAGGAAGTAGATATTCTAGAATTAGTTTCTCCAGTGTCACAAAGAAAACATTGCTTGTTACTTCCTTGCTTATACACTAAATATAGCATGGGGCCTTTTCTGCTTATAGCATCACACTGGAAATTCACGTTAAACTGATAGTCCACTAATCCGTAAATAATTTTCAGTGTCACAGCTTTTCACAGCATTGTCCAAGTTACTTGCATGCACTGTGCAAAGGTGGGAGAGCTAACATGTAATTGTGTGTGTACATGTTGTGATTGAACACGCCTGGCTTCTGCGCGTGCTCTGTATGATGGCAGTGTCATCCTTATTAATCATGCTGCCAATTACCGTGTTGTCTGCAAATTTTATTAGCAGGGATTTTATATATAGTTTTGGCATGCATAACAAAAGTGAATCTTTCAGACAATTATTGCTGATTCCTTTGATAAATTGGAACATTTGAAATGAGGAAGAAAATGACCATCTCCTTTTGCATGGGGGGTTGGGGCTGGGATAGGGCAAGAAGAGGCACTGTATTAGCATTAAAAAAACCTACTTTGAGCAGAGATCGTACAGACCACAGTGCCCTGGGTATGAATCCAGGCTGCAAAGCAACAGGATCTGTCCTCTAGGGAACCGTGTTGTCACTAAAATGGCTGAAGGAACTGACACGAAGGCCAGTTGGACGAAGTACCATCTGCATCTGAGATTGACAGGCAGCCTTTGGGGTCTGTTGCTATCATTTCTGACTCCAGCAACATTAGGAGTCCAGTTTCATCTTGTGCAGCCGCTAGATTGCACACCCTTTCCTAGGCTCCATCTGCACTTCTATATCTGTGAAAATACTTTATGTGTTCCTGAGGATATACAAACAGACTCCACAGAATTGTTCGGTTACTTTATGTGGTCATTAAAAGAAGTACAATAGGGAAAAAATTGATGTTGATAGGAAATGCGTGTCTTCAATTAAATTCATCCCAGCTTTTTTAAAAAATGGATGTTTTCCATGGCCTCATTTCAGCAAGGTATTTGATCATGTACATAAATTTAACCTTGTGAGTCATTCTTTTGAAGTCAACGGGGGCTGCTTGTACTTAAGCCACAAAAATGCGTAAGTACCTTGTTAAATCAGGGCCTGTGATACCTAAAGCCCAGTCTCCATCCTCACACCACTGCAGAGATGCTGTTTTTCAGACCAACCTCTCTTTTATGCCATCTGCTCTAGGAAGAAAGGAAAGGGGGAGGGAGGAAGCCCAGGAACAATGGAGTGATTATTCTCAGTTACTGTGAAATAGATGAACTCCACCTGCTATTTCTGCCACTTAAACCTTGGCTGACACAGTGCAGCAGTGCAGTGTGCTCAGCAGACCCCTGCATCCCTCATGCTGCAGCACACAGGCCCTTGAGCTGGACCAGCACAGAGACCACTCTGCCTGCAGCAAAGTGGAAGCCAGGAGTTCTAGAAAACATTACAGAGAGTTTTCAGGAGCAGATCAGTCCCATGAAAAATCGTTTGGTTCTTGTTGTTTTGTTTGTGGTTTGGTTCCTTTTTTCCCCCTTTCTTTGTTTTGCCTTTTTTTTTCTTCTCTAGTTGTTAAAAGGAGACACTGAGCCTCTCTCAGAAGAGCTGCTGGGCAGACTCACAAGCTGAGCAGCTCAGCTCTGCACAGCACCTATGGGGACAGTGAGGACCACAGCACACATGCAGAACTGAGGCACACTTCCACCACTTTCTGTACCCTTTCCACCCATTCCTTCCAAGTCTAGCAGTTTGAACAGGTTTCTATCTAAAAAGCATCTTCTTTATTTCTTTCTCTTTTTTCTTCTGGAAAATAGAATTAATGGAAGCATTTAAGGCAGGATGCCTTATTTCCTTGGAGTCACAGATGGGCTTTCTCCTGGAAGAAATCAAGTTTTCTTTAAATTGTGAAATCTGTTGTTTGCCAGTTTTTTACAGAAATACTCTGAAAATTCATTAGTAGATCTAGATGCCAACACTGGGCCTACATTTTGGTTTTTGTTCACTGTGCAGAGTTGTAAATGACTTTACAGATTCCTCAGAGGTAAACAAGACTAGAGTACATCTCTTCTTATTTCCCTTCAGAATTCCCAATTACCCTGAATTTGCCTTTAAAAGCACTTACTTTGGCTATCGTAATGATCAATTACTTGAAACTGGGAATTTTCATTCCAATACATTGTAAATAGAATGGTGGATCCGTGTCCAAATTACAATTTGGACATGCTAGTCTGCTGAATGGAGCTCAGATACAAGCAGTAATTATCAATCTTCCATCATTTTCTGTGCTGACGCACAAGTTTTTGCTGCTTCCCTACAGGGCTCAGCTACTTTTTAGCAGCCAGCATTGGACATCTGTCACACATACTGTATGTCATAACAAATAGATCATTACAGAAAAAAATGCAAAGCTAAAAATGTAGAAAAGCAGAAAACATTATGATTATTATCCCTGGGTGTTGGTATAATACTATCAGAATAAATCCCAAATACATTTTTATTATTTTCTTTGTGAAACTGACTGTATTATAAAATCTCATTAAAGGATGTAAATGTAGTGTACTCTCTTTTATTGGCTGCTTCATATTTTCTGAGTGGCAATACATGGCAGTACATGAAAACATGGCAATACATGAGACCACCATGTTGTTGGGCATGTGTTTTTATGGCACTGTGGGTGTGTATTTCAGTCACCTTTTCTGGGTAGAGTTGAAAATCTGTGGGCAAATGGTGGCAAAGGCATTGCTTGTCCCCAGCAGCTCGCTGCCTCTGCCCACCAGAGGTCTTTAGGAGCAGCACAGGGAGGTTCTTGGCAGCAGTGACACAGGCAGAGCTGAGCTGGCACTGGGACATTGGAGTTGCCCTCCTGAGCTCCCACAGAAGGAGCTGTGTGCTGCTAATTCCAGCAATAGTATTGTAAGTCACTTGAGAATTGAAGTTGGTTGCAGAGCATATCCATGCAATTGTATCTGCACTCACTTAAAACCTGAATAAAAGGTAACACTTATATCCATGTGATTGTTTCTCCACTCACTTAAAACCTAAATAAAAGGTAGAAATTTTGCTTTTAAAGGCAAAGAGCAAGGAAAAAGAAACCCAGGTACATGTTAGTAGTGAGGAGGATGAGAAAATGTATTGCATTTCTTGTACATATATACATAAATGTGTGTGTTAATATCTAATAGTTATTGCAGTTTTATAATGTTAGTTTCAACATGTTACCACATTTTTGGCTATGATATTTTGCTGGTTTTTTATTATTTCTTGTGCAATATTGTATTGACTTGTAGCACTGAAGAGGTAAGTTTAGCTTTTAAACTTGCAGTCTGGATTGCCAGTGGTATGTGCAGATTATGTATTATTATGTAGCTAGTTTGCACTACCTGGCAATCAGTTTATTTTATTTTAAAACCTGAAATGTAGCTAAATCTTGAATAAGCAGGGAAGGATTTTTGGTTGATTGGTTGGTTGGTTAGTTTGGGTTTTTGCTGAATAAGTGGGCAGAGTGACTGTCTTTGTGGAGGTTTTGATTATATAATGTAATTACCACAGATTGAGGTACATTTTTTTCTTTCCTGCAAGAAAATATTGCCCATTAGGTTGTTTACCACCACCCTACTGAATGCTGGTTTCCATACAGTTTAATGACAACAAGAAACAAAGGGAGGCTTGAAGGCTTGCATTTTGGAAAGCAGTAATGCTGAAAACAACCTGAAAGGTCACCACATTTAACTGAGTGTGCAGGAGCTCTTGGTGCTGCAAGAAGTATCCCAGAATTCCCAGAACTGGCTGCAACTGGAGAATGCTGAGCATGGGGAAAGTCATGGCTTCCATGTATGCAGCACTGCTGTGAAATGTGAACATATTCAAAGTTTAAAGCAACTGAAAAGAATGTAGGAGAACCTGATGATTCCTCAGAGTGAGTTGAGAGGAGCTCAGTCTCTGTAGCTCTTCCATGGAGACCCAGGTATTAGGAAATCCTAGAGCCAAGCAAGGTGTGTTGGACATGTAGCACTGTTAGCTGAATGCAGGGGCATAAGAAATGAGACTCTTTGTAAAAGGGAGAGTCATCAACTGAAGAGTAATTTGCCTATAGTTTCAAAAGACTCCCTGTTTCTCTCCATGAGAAACCATGTTCCAATATCACAAGGGTTGTGATTTGAGAAAAGAATCACTGGGCAGATGTTTATGAACTGTGCTATCAGTGAGGTCAAACTAAATATAACTTTGTGTTTCTAAAAATCTATGGCTCTCTTTTTCTAGCGTAATTACATTATTGCAATTTTGATTTCAAGACAGTTTTCCAAGTTAGATGGTATTTTCTGTGAAAGAAATACTTGCAAACGTTTAGTGAATAACTGAGGTTAAGAATCTACAATAGTGCATGTTTCTTCATTGAGAAGCTTGCTTTCATCATAATTGCTTTTATGATGAAAATGTCCAGAAAGTATCTGGATACTTTGCTATTTTTCAATCAAAATGCTGCAATTTCTCTGTACTTGCAGGTTGCATAGCAGGGTATAAAGGATGCAGAAGCCCTTCAGAATGCTGTCTATATGAGAGTGAACTTGATACATACTGACAAACAGGGGAAAAATAGAAATCTTTTCAATCAGTTGGTTGTATCACTGTGTTTGTTTTTATGTTGTAAATAGTGATGCCAATGGAGCTGCCCTAAGTCCTTTATGTTACGTGCATTTCTCTGCAGAAAGGAAGTTTATACCTAATGTTCTGGAGAAGGCCTTTTGAAGGTTTATTTTGTGCAAATAAGAGTCCAAGAAGGTGCTAAATTTTTAAAAAATTAGTAGACTAGATAATTAACATTTTGCCTCATATGCACCTCTGAAACCTTCCATTTCCATGTCTTGCAGTAAGTATCTTTCTGAAAATGTCAGGCACTACATAATGGAAGAGTGTTCTAATTTCAGTTTCTTGTTAGTAAATAGGAAAAAATTTATTACTTCCTGCAATATTTCATTTAGCTGTTTAATAAAATGCTAATATATTGTCATGTAGAAAACCCTTAAAAATATAGAAACATTCCTATTCTGCATGGACAAATTTAGTGACAGATATTTTGTGAATTTCTCTTATTTCATGATTTTTATCCAAAACACTACGTGAAAGACAAGGGCAGCAGCCACAGGTCTGCAGTTAACTGCTGAACTTGGCTGTTCACAGAGGCACCCAGGTAGGGTGGGAGATGTCTTTGGAGACGTTCAGAAATGTTCCTGGGCACCTGGCCAAGGGTCATCCTTCCTGAGCAGCAGGGATGGACCAGACAATCTTGAGAAGTCCCTTTGAATGTTAAGCATGCTGTGATTCTGTGACTGAAGTGCCATTTTAAATTTGACAAGTGATTTCTGGTTTATGCAGCAGGTTTATTTCTGGAATATGCAGCAACATTTAATTTCTTGACAACAGAAAAGGTAGCTGGTTGGTAGGAAGGGACTTGTAATGGCAGCATGGAATGTGCAGCTAGAACAGCAATAGGAACGCATCACTGTGTGATGGATGTTAGAGACAAATGCCCTTTTTTGTCTTTTTCCAGAAGAGGTTTTCTGTTCATCCTAAGCAAGCAGTAGCTACATTTCTCAGGAGAATCTTACCATCTGTCTCCCTTATTTCAAAGTGTTATCCTTTACGGAAATGTGGGAGCTCTCCTGGATGTGGAAAGTAGGCCTATGCCCTTCCCAATATATCAGTCTTTCATGGAGGAGCTCATACGGGTTTGTTGCATTGGAAGTATGCATGGAAAGCCTCTCGTATTTCCTGTTCATCTGCAACATACCTTAGCAACATGTTCCATCTCCTCTTTCACTGTGTATAGCACTGACAAGACACTGAAAAATCCATACAGGCTCCCTCTTCCCTTTAATACAGTTTTTGTGGGGTTTGCATCAAGTCTCAAACCTTTTTTAACATCTAATAAGAAGACTTACTGCAAGACATGAAATAAAAAGAAGACTTCTTATTGTATTTCTCTACATCAGAATTAAATGTAAACTCACTGACTGTAGCTTTAGAAAGATTAAGTCTCTTTTAAGAGTTCTCTTCCTGTTACTTAAGAGCATGGACAAATTGACAGAAATATATAGATTTGATTTTGAAAATGGATCATAAGGATGAAAGCATGCTTACATGAAGCAATGGTAATAGTAATTTAACTTAGAAACCTCTACTTTAAGGTAGCTTTACCGAAACACAGGCTAGTCTCCTAAAACCTGCATTTATTTGTTTGTGGCCATAATTCAGACTGGAACTCAAAAACCAGAAGGACTTTCCTCAAACAATTTTTATTGCACTGGACTCTGTTTTCCAAATTTCAGAACAAAGGAAATCTGTATTTTGATGTTTATAAACACCTGGAAGTGAATCTTATCATACAAGGCCTGTCAAAACCTTAATTATCATCACCTTTGCAACATTATAATGTTTTAGTTATATTCATGTCATGAGATAGCTTTGATAGAAATCCAGTGCTGTTTAAAATCACAGACCTCTGAGTTTACTCATATAATATAAAGTGATGTAACTACACACACTTTGTGTTCGTGGGGGTTTTTTGTGTCAGACATATGATAACATGCTTGTACAGTACATAAGAAAAGACTCCTAATAAAACACACATTCAAAGCACCCTGAATAATTAAAAAAATTTTATATGCAGTACACTTTTGTCCTGTCATATTTAAAGGTATCACTTGGATTCAGAAGTGCTTGGATTTGCCAGTTGTTGCCATCATGGTTTACCTTATGATGGCAATTGCTGCTTTGCAACCTAATACGAGGGACCATTTGTAATGCCTTGTGATCTCACATTCCTCATTTCTGATTAAGCCTTCCTGGCCTTGTCACATGGAAAAATATGGGTTAATTTTTTTATATCTGTATGTTGCTGTGTTTAGTGACAGATTTTTACTGATGACTGAATAAATGAGGCTTCAGGAGTGCTCTGTTTAAAGTGGCCGGAGCAATTTCCAAATCAAAGGAGATGGAACTGGCCTTTTATTGCTTGAACAGCCTGGGTTTTCTTCACAACTCTTACATAGCTCTCCACAGATCCTTTATATATTTCACAGAAATATTTCAAAGTAAAAAGTTTTATATATTTCCTTAGCATAGTATGAGAGCTGAGCTAAAAGAACACAGATATTTTATTTCAGATTTGTATGCTCTGCTTTAATCTACTGCCTTTTAAAGTATAACCCATGATAGAAGGTTACCAGGTTGTCTCCTGCTTTCATTGCAGTATACACTACCTTTTTTCATTTTGTAAAATACGTATTTCATTTTAACAACATTTATGGACACTGTAACTTTTTTAGGGCTGAATTCTGAAAGATGCTGAGGGCCAATATTTTGTATATTTTTCAGTGATAAGTGTCTTCTCTGACATTCTCAGGCATCTGATCATGATACCAGTATATAGCAGATGGACATGACAGAGGGTGAGCTTTGGCAGCACCGTAAGGCAGATACCAACTTTACCATGTCCATTTCCGAGGGAGAGACAAGCATTCCAGCAGAACTTCAAGCTGCTACTTCCAGTTTATTTTGGAGGTCTTTTTTTTAGGTGCTTGTTACTGTAGAATTTCTGTCATGATGTAGAATCATGATGTCATTTCTATCATCTATCATTTTTATCATACTGTAGAATTTCTACCCCATGATGGGTATATAATCAGTTGCCCAAAATGCTACAGTAGCCTTACTTGAGTATTTGTGAAGTATTATGCATTTATGTAGTTTACATGACTGTTTGTACTTTTTTTCAGTTAGGCTGAATTACTGTTCTTAGTTTGGCAATAATAATAGTATATGCTAGTAAGAAAGTCTAAACAATAAACAAAACTCCAAAGCAATGGTACACATGAACAGTTCTGTTCTTTTGAGTAAAAAATAAATATACTGACTATTTCTGATTGAAATAAATGGTGCAGCAGTGTATTTCATGTAGGATTAATCACTAAGTTTGAATAAGTAGGAAATTCTAATGCAAAATAATTTTGTAATGAGACTGGAATATTTGAAAGACTAGAAATTAAAAATTATTGCCATATGGATCTCTCTGTGAATAAAGGAAATATTAATTTTTTTTCAGAAATATGATTATAAATATTGCTTTGAAATGTGTTAAACTAATTGTATATGTAATTTGACTTTTATGCATGAAAACTCCACTACTTTCACAAAAGCTGTTTTTAAGAAGTAAACCAGAATCCGTGTGTATTTTCAAAACTATGTAAACTTGAGCAACTCAATTCTCTTTCCTAGGAACAGTTCACACAGTGAGATGAAAGTTGGTGGAACATACATCAAAAATCATTCACAAAAACTCCTGTTGAATTTAGGAACTGTTTAGGAAAGGTTCATGTGAGCTCCACTGGGAATATTATAGGCATTTGTGTATTTCAATTTTGCGAAGTAAAGATTTTTCTTTAATTAATTTCTGTTAATTCTTCTGCTTAATTTCCGTCAATCACTGATTACCATGAGAAAAATAGAAATTCTGTAAATGTGACAAATCAATCATTCTGGTTCAGATGTAATGTTCTGTTAACCTGAAACAGCTTTGGGAGCCATCATGCAAGGGACAACATTTGTGCAAAACCTAAGAGGATGCAAAAAATCTACAGATAATGAAAAATGAGTGATGACTACTGATTTTCGGTTATATAACACTAGGTTTCATTTGAACCACTGGTAGAAAATAATTTTTTTTTCTTTTTTTTTCCTTGCTGTTTAGGTCTAACTGTGCAGAAAATATCCGTAAACACATCTTGCATACGGGAAAGCATGAAGGAGTAAAAATGTATAACTGTCCTAGGTGTGAGTATGGAACAAATATCCCTGTGGAGTTTCGGAACCACTTGAAAGAACTGCACCCAGACATTGAAAATCCTGATCTGGCATACTTGCACGCTGGTAAGGTCCTTGCTCCCTTTGCTTACAAATTCTTTTCAAAATGCACATGCTTAAATGATAGTAATAACAAAACAAGAAGTTATTATAATTTATTCTGAAGAAGAGCATGGTTTCAAAATAGGCTTCATCCTCTTCAAGTTTTCCAGGGTTAAAGATTATGCATTAAGCACTGAAATCTATTCATGTTATACAAACAAATCTTGCAGTTCAATAAACATCAGAAGTGCGTGCTATTTAGACGCCTCATTTTGAAATTTAACTGAACTTTTAGGGAGAAATGTTTTTTAACATTTTTATTAAGTCCTCTGCCTATGCTATTCCCCCAAAAACAGAAAAACAAAATTCCATAGGAAATACAGTGGCAAATTAATGCACTGCTTTAAAAATTCTTAGATTTCATTACAAAATGTAGACTGTTTTTCATTAAAAGATAGAACAACAGAGCTCAACCAACAACTTAGATGTATCTTTTCAGGCTTTGTGTTAGAGAGCACACACATGGAAGTCACTGGAGGAATGCAAAAGAAAAACATTGCTTTGGAAACAGGAATTAAAAGAAAAAAGATGGGGTGTCTTCTGTTTAGGAACAAATTTTTTTACTTTTTATTTGCTTTTGGGTTATTTTTTAATAGATTCTACAGTTCAGATTGGAAGGCAGAAGATTAATGGAAGCATCAAGTTAAGAGAAAAAAATAAAGAGTTCAGTGGTAGGAGGTTAGGAGAAATAACAAAATTAGTGTGGAGCTTGAATGAAATGTGATCTTAATGCAGGAGAGGCAGATAACTTAGACATCACTGAGTGGAAAGACAAGTCAGAGCTGTGGGAAAAAAGAACAGATGGTGAGAAGAAAGAGTTGGGGAATCCAGAGGAGGAAGAAGCTATGTGGGCCAGAGTCTCCCTGAGATGCAAATTAATCTTCCATTGAATTATTACTATTAGTACTCCTGTGTCAGATGTGAATCTTGTGTCAGGAATTAATATCCTAGTTTTCGATACCCTTATATCTGTAAAAAAACACAACCTGGAGAGTTTTCATGCAGCTTTGTGCTGTACGTACACTGTAGTTATTTTAAAACCTCTCAGTCTTCTCAAAATGACTGCTTGCTTTCCTGACTAGAGGCAGTGTATTATTTGTACCATATATTTCTATTTGCCAAGTATTCCACTTCATTTTGGAACCAATCATCATGTCATGTCAGCATATGGTGGATAATATCTGGATGTGCAAACAAAATGCCAGTTGGCAGAATACCAATTTCAAAATAGGTCAGAAAACTGATCACATTTCACCATAGTTCTCACTAAAGCAAATGAATATTCAACTCAGAGCTTAAATCCAGACATTGTTGGATCTTTATTACAATAATCCCACTTAATATGAAAAAATCAAATGCTTTCAATAGGCTGATAGATATAACAGAGAGCTGTAACAGTGATAGAGTCAGTAACATTCCAAAATTACAAACATTTTATGTACATTTTGCCATTATTAGTTCAAGACTGTATCTGGATAAATCAATTGTTCATTGCAGCATGCTGTGGTTAAAACTGTTCAGCTTGCCTGTCTTGGTAACACAGGAAAACAGTCATCAGTGTGTTGTATCCTAATGATATTTCTTTTCTATACATTCACTCTTATACTGTAGAAATCCTCTTGCACTAAACCGGGTACTGTGCAAATATATTAGGACTAGCAAGAACAGATTGTCAGGCTCGCCTAGGACTGGTATGCAACAAAAGTCTTGAAACATTGTTTGTGTAATTCCATTACAGAAAGGATGATACTGTATTTTCCTTTCAAAAAGAAACACTATTAAAGAGAAACCTGGGTGATAATTGTGTATTGATACCACAGTTAAATTAAGGGAAGTTTATTTTCTTCTTTTCAATCCATTTCTGACTGCTGGACATCTGAGAGTTAAAGGTTTTAGAGAAGGTTTTTAGAGGAATGAAGGACAACTCCTGTGCCCTGGCTAACATCCCTTATAAAAATAAGATTTGTTCTGTGTCTGGTTCACAGTTACTGATGACTTATTGGTCATTGGCTGCACCCACAGAGAATCTACAACACGACTTAGAACCCCTTAGGATGATAGGAGTATGAAAGTGTCATCCAAGATTGATTTTTTTTTTTAACTTAAACATATTTGTCTGTCTTTTATGTTCTAATATTGCTTTGTAAGAGGAAAGCTGGCCTTTTGCTTCTTTGAGCAGATAGAATAAGTATCTTCACTGGCAAAGAGACAGACACCAACTCCAGCCACTTTGAAGGACAGGCAGAAATTCCTTCACCACACCTCATCGAGAGTGTAGCTGTGGGGTACCTTTGGGATGTGACTGGGAGTAAAAGCCAAGTCTGTTTCTTGTCTGTGAAATTAAGATTGACAGTTGGATTTCTAATTTAGATTTAATGTTCTTTATAATTGTTGCGGGAAGAGTGGAAGCTTCAGACAAGCTTTAGCCTCAGATTTTGGCAACAGTTTAAGTTCAAGGAATCTCCCTGGCCTGCAAGTTCTAATGATGGCAAGTCAGATCTGTTTATAAAATGAATTATTTATTAAACAGACAAGAGATAGCAGATGAAAGATCTTAATCAGAACCACTTACTACAGAGTATAAAACGAAAAAGAACTGCTATTAGATTACAGCATAACATAAAAATGCACAATATCAAGGTACCTATATTAGAGATTGGAAAAGAAATAGTATTGATTAGGAGTCAAATCTAACTTATCACTTAAACCATGGTAATGTGCACATTCCTTCACTTAATCCCTGGGGAGTAACTGCAAAGCAGGTGTTCCTCCTCATGGGAGAAACTCCACAGATTTTCAGGGAAATGTATAGAAAATCTCTGCTTTGTGGGAGTTTGGTATGGCTCTTACAGTTTTAAAAGTGGGTATCTGTCTGTCAAAAATCTGGCTTATCTTTCCAGATCTCACTTCCATTAGTAAGATGTTTATTGGCAGTTGGGAGGTGTCAACCCTATGGTGCCAAAATAACTCACTGTAAGAGAGCTTGTCTTGTTTATCTGACTGGTTAACAAACAACAGATAAGCTCTGGTGGGGGTGAGCTGCCCTGCTACAACAATATAATGCTCTAATATTAGTTTCTCGTTAGCTTTCTTTGGCAGCTACTGTACTGCTTTGTAGGGTCAGTGTTAGTAAGGAGATTGAGGAAGCTGCATTTCAGAGGGAGAGGCTGTGGAAGATGGAAGGCAAAAGAAGTTGTCTTTTACATTTGTGAGGATGATACTGTAGTTGCAAGGTGATAGCACTTCTGTTCTAAATTGATATATAGAAATGCCAGCAAACCAGGTCTTCAGATCTTCTTTCTTCTTTTTGCTATAGTTTCTCTCTGTCATAGGGGGCGTTATTTAACAATACAACTATATTCCTTATAAATTTTGGATATTTGAAAACAATAACAGACTGGATTATACTTTTGTCTTTAACTTTTAAAATTTATTACATTTGAGCAACAGGCTTTTAATGCACACAAGCCAACAAAGATATATGCAGTGCACATTAAATTGTGAATTGAATTTGACATACATTTCAAATACCAGTTTATGCATTTAACCTTAATTTTACATGAAGCATCAAATCTGGTTTTTTAAAAATGTCTGTGTGTTGTTCTGCAGGAATTTGGTGCCTATTTCTCTATATTCTCTGACCCATTTTCTCAAGGTCTGTGTTAAAATTCAAATTTTGTTGGAAAAAAAGCCATGAATCCAGAGACTATTGGCCATTATCCACAATATGAATTTATTTTCTTTTTAAAACCCCTTTTAAGATACTGATAGATCTTACAGCTGTTCTAAGAACAGAAATGGGCTTATGAGCAAGGAATCCTGCAGGTAATGTTTAAGTGATAGAAATTTGGTTCTAGAAGAAACTGTTCATGTACATTCTTGTTGTCCATGTGCAAATCTGAATGTGTGTCATTACAAATGGAAAATGAATGAAATAGATGAGTAAATTGTCATATCATGGGTGTGACTATTATTTAGTGGTTTTTCTAAAAATGAGATAGTTTTATTTAAAAAAATTTGTTTCTTACTGTGGGCTTGTCTGAATTGTGAGTCTCAAAGCAAGCCGAAGAAATATTTTGATTCTTGTGTGTGTTGCATTTCCAAAATTCTTGAATGTATTTTATTCTCACTGATGCTACGTTGCAATACTGAGTTGAGCTAAACCTGAATACTTTGTCAAGTGGGACAGGAGAAGGGCCCATACCTGTGGTAGATCTTGCAAGGGATCAGTATTTCAGTTTTCTTTCTCAGTGCTTCGTCTGCTTTGGAGGAATATCACTTGGTAGAGATAATTTCAGTTTGAACTAAATGTTCATCATTTAGGAGCTCTTGTCTTATAAACATTGTAATACTATTATAATGCATTATTTATGTCCAAACAGTGTAATATCTATGCCTGAACATCTCCATTATTCCAATAACTGCAGAGTTCATGGCATCTGTGGTGTGCCATAGTAGCCTTCTGTGGATACTAAACTGGTCATAAGCAAAAAACTCTTTAGAGAGAAGGGAAGCAGTTTGCTCATTATTGGTTTTGTGATGATGTTGAAAGTTATGCAGTGATACTGAGTGTTTTTTCCATATTGTTATTTCCATGCTGCACTGTAAAAGTGGAGATGATTTCCAAGAATGAATGCAACCCTAGAAATCAGAATAACCTGTTTTTTCACTGAGCAAAAGATATAATGGTCCTGCTTTTTGTACAAGTTTTCTCATGTGCAAAATAGGTGCAATGCAAATAGTTTAAGTCACAAAGCTCTTGCTGTAAAATGGCTTCATAATGGTCAACTATGTGATTAGGGAACTGCTTAAGGCATTGAACAGAAAATTTGGCGATGTTTAATTTAGAATTAGCAGTCTTCTTGGAAGTCATTAAAAAAAAAAAAATCAGTGAAGCCAGCTCAACTCATTGTACTCTTTGGTAAGGTTTTTGTGTTTTTTATTCCTGTGACAGTGATACTATGCTTGCAAAGCACTCAAATTTTCCAGTGTGTGGTGAGAGTCTACTACCCATAGCCCATGAGTAGGAGTGGAGGATCACTTACTCCTATGGATGATGACAGAACTAAAAGAGTGAGCTGCTTCGCCGCTCTGCACAGACATGTTTTGGGGAATGCTTGGAAGTACAGCTTTGTGTGCCTGTGCCTCTGTGAAAATTATAGGTGCCTCTGGGGTTGGGCATTCACAGAACAAAGATTGTGACGATTGTGTTTTGGCAGTTGGCTGCCTACGTGGTGATTGAACGCTTAGTGTTCATGAAGAGTTACATAATTCATGACCAAATGATAGATAGGTACTTGATTATAGTGTATGAGTTGCTTCACAGGGAGAAAATATCAGACATGAGCTACTCTTAGTCTAGCTGAGAAAAGCCTAAGAAAAATCAGTTACTGAAAGCGTAGTCAGACAAATTGAAATGAGAAACAAGGTGCAAACACTTAAATATGAGGTCAATTGAGCTCTGGCAGCAACTAGCAAAAGAAATTATTCTTCTTCTCTTCCTTTGAGCCTTGAGAAGACTGGATGTCTTTCTGGAAAATAGGTTTTAGGAGGGCCCAAGCTTGCTGGGTTCACTGCAAAACATAAAGGGGCTTTGATATACCAGAAGTCAGACTATTATCTAATAGTCCTTTTTGCTCTTAAACCTTCAAATAGTGCTAATCCACAGCCTCCTGTTAAGGGCTGTGTTTGTGAATCTGTTTGTGTGTTGTGATAGCAGTGGAATAGCTGAGGAGACAGCTGAGTCCCCCAAAGTGTTCTTTCTCAGAGAGGCAACATTCACATCATCAGCGCTAAATTCTTACTCTCTTTGAGCCTGAAGTGGAAATAAACTCACTTAATCTGTTTGTTTCTAGTAATTCAATAAATCCCTGATAAAATATCTTGTAACATGCATTTTTTATTGGTTTAATGTGTTTAAAGAATCCATATAAAATCCTGCTCTTTCCCTTGCAGTTCCTTTACTGTGTTATTTTCTGTTCTTTTATATATCTTTGAAAAATGTTTTTCCAAACTTTGAGGGTACTTTTCAAAAGGCTGTGCTTCCCCACATTTCTCTTTCTTTCTTTGGCTTTTGAGAAACAGGGCTGTACCAGCAACCTGCAGCATGATTGCATCATCAACAGGGGACAAAATTGTGATCCTATCAGTTGTAACAGTTGCAATATTCATGAATGGAATTCTGAAAGTTCAAATAGTTAATCCCAAATAAAATTGTGATCTTTATCCCACTTGACAGCTACATTTATCAAATTATTAAGAGAAAAAATTGATTGCTAAAAGTTATGGTGTGATCTATTATGTGATTTTATCAAGGTATAACTGTATTACCAAGTGGAAACTGCAGACTTATTCAGAATGTGAATTGGACACACAGAACCTGATAATATAGCAATTATATTAGTATCCTAGTGCTTTTCTTCTTCTAAATATTTTTTGCTACTCCTTTCTTTTCCATCTTTTTGATTCTTTAGTAGAAAATATGGAGTTAAAAAATAGGAAAAATTAAATAATAAAAGCCTGTTTGCTCTAATACTCTCTATTAAAATTTATCAAATTTTATCAAAATACAAATTTAATCCAAATTTAATCTAAATTTATCAAAATACAAAAATATAAAATCAGTAAATGCTATTTATCAATGCAGCAATGGAAATACAAGTCAGTTGAGTACTTATACGAACTTGCAATTCATACCTGATGTAAAACCACCAAAGAATAGATATACAGTTTTGTTTGCATGAGTATTTAATATTTTTTTAATAGTTAATGTTCTTAGTCTTTATCACTGTTTAAATAAAACATTTTAAATGCTGTCATTTGAAGCAATATTAAAATTATCATTGCTAGACATAGGCAAATCAGGTGCAAGATTTTACAGCAGTGGAATATTGCTTGGGTTTCTAGTCAGATAAAGCATTATTTTTGGTGGCTGGTATGCTTTAAAAAAAGAAAAAAGCAGCAGCAGCTCTGCTTCAAACAGGTTTGCTCTTGTCATAGCTATTAGTACCAGTCTTTCAATAGCATGTCATGTTGATTGGCAGACACTCCCTTTCCTCTTTTGTGAGGAATAATAATTTTAGTGTGTGCTTGAAATAAAAACCTAGTATAAATGATTTTCTGTTTGTAAAGGAGAAAGCCAGGTTCTTTTTAACATATGTAGATTATGTATTATTGTGTTTCAGGAAGGATTAATCTGTGTTTAAAAAAAAAACCAAGTAATTTTTTTTAGAACTGTCATTTTTCAGAAGGCATTGTATACCTAGCAGAGCTTCCATAGCCAGGATATTTATCTGGGTGGTCATGACATTAAAGTTGGTTCTTTCCAGGTAACAAGTGAAGTAGAAAAAAAAAATTGACTTCATGAAAGTACTTTGTCTTTTTTTTTTCCCTAGGATATTGCTTTTTCTGCTGCTGTTGAAGAGCATAGGGACTCCTTTCATAATTCCTTAGATGCTTTTCCTGAACAATCAGCATATATTCCTGCTGAGTGACATGAAAGGAGGTGTTGAAATATTTTGATGCAAATATTACATCATCTAATATTCAAAACCCACCACTATTAATATTAGTTACATCCTTTAAGTGAAAGGTATTCTCAGATAAGAATGAAAGCCAATCAGTCTCACTAAAGAAAAAAATGTTCGGAATATACTTTTACAGGAAAAAGAAAATACTGCCTAGACCAAAGTGTGGAACACCTCCTAATACCTCTGCTCAGTGGAGGTATAACAGGTGTCCTGTTGTGTGCCATAAGCTGCAGGGCCATTGCACAGGGGTTTCCATATTGTGTGGAGCACCAGAACCTTGCAGTCACAATCCTGCTTTCTTTCCAGTGCACTTCTGTCCACGGCCCTCCTAGCAGTCATTGTTCCTTTTCTGAAAACTATCCCAGTTTGTAACAGGACAACTAATTTTTTTTTTTTTTTTTTTTTTTTTTTTTTTTTTTTTTTTTTGTGGTGTGAGCTATTGCTCCTGAGCAGATGAATCTCTTTGTCCATATCTAAATATTTAATCTGTGTGTTGGTGTGCACCTCCTTTCCCGTTGTTCCTCTCTGTGACATTCCAGTTCCCCAAGTTGGGAACCTGGCTGGCCTGCATGGGGGCTGTGCCACCGTGGATGATAGAGAAACCCTCTTCAGGTCTGAATTTTTGTTGAAGCCTTAATACACCCTTGGATGAGCATCTGCTTTGCAAATTCCTTGCATTGCCCATGCTGGATCCCTGCTGGTATCCATAAAGACTGGTGCCTCTGCAAGGATGTCATGTTCACCGATGAAAAGAAGGTAATCTTACTCCAAGATACTATTTCATTATATTAAGAGATAAAATATCCTTCATGAAGAACGAGCCACATTATTGCCTATTTGGAGCTAAAAATAGGCTATCCTAACATAAAACTTTTAAAGCAAGGCTGAAATATTTAAGTGCAGAAGCAGAAGAAAGCCCTTAAGACATGACAGCCATCTAGAAAGGCAAAAATATTTAATTGTGCTAGAAGATATATATGCATAATAGTCTGTGGCAAATGTAAATAATAAAAGGAAATACTAGTATTGGAATAGCAATATATTAAAATTCATACAAAAGCACCAAAAAATGGGATATCAAGGTCATCAAGGAAACTTCTCAAACAGACAAAAAGATAGATAATAATCTTACAGGAGGAATTAAAAATAAAGATATATAGTGCCTAGGAATAATTCAGGATATTTTTATGTGGAGATTGTCCTATACTCTAATTGCTTTCCTATTATATTTTTTTAAGTCTAGATCTCTCAGTCTATAATCTAGGGAAGTTATACTGGAATTCTAAGAAATAAAAAGATCTTATTTTTTAATTTTCATTAAAGTAAATATAAAACAAATATAAGACGCAACTTGAAGAATGAAATTAAAATTTTTATTTGAATGTGTGATAAATTTTTAATATATATAGTAGATAAAACTTATTTAATAACTTACATATTTAAACTATATTGTAAATAATTATATATTCCTAGTCTGGGATAGAAATAATTTTTAAAAATATAATTCAAATGAAAATATAAATAATAAATATCTGTAAATAAACTTAAATAATAAATTTTCTCAACTGTGCTGTCTTCATGATGAACTAATTATTTTATCACTTGCAGAGTTGAACTAACAGTTCTTCAAAGACCTATGGGCACTCTATTTCAAATAACCATAGCAGGGTGTATTTTGCCTACATAATGCCACCACCTCTTGGTGGCTTTCTCTGTGGCTGTGCATTACTTAGGGGACACTTCATGCTTTTTCTTCCTGTGAGATGTTATTGGTGTCCCAAAAATCTGCACTGAAATTATCATTGATAAATAGCTTAAATTATTAGTATGTATTTCTGCTTGCAAGTCTTTGTCTGAGTTTTAGATTTTTTACAAATTACACAAAATTACTTGCTTGTTGGTCATAGGTTCATTACTGCACAAATAATAGTAAATTATTTCAGAATCGGAAAAGTGCTGGCGTTGTCGTGGTTTACAGCTATCAACTAAGTGCCACACCCCAGTCACTCATTCCCACCAATGGAGGGATGATGGGAATCAGAAGATTGAATCTCAGTCTCAAATTGAAAAAGCTCCTAGGCTGAGATAAAGGCAGTTTATTAGGTAAAGCAACACAAGGAATTAATTCAACACATGGCATGGCCTGGTAAGTATTATCTACGGGAAAGCTGGGCTCTGTGGCATGCAGTGGTGGCTTGGGAAGACAGAAGCCAGTACCCCAAACATCCCCCCATTTGCTTCTTTTCCCCTCCACTTTACATGCTGAGAATGATGCCATGTTGTATGGAATGTCCCTTTGGTCACTTGGGTCAGCGGTCCTGCCTGTGTCCCCTCCCAACTCCTTGTGTACCCTCAGTTCCCTCGCTGGTGGGGTGGGGAGCAGACTTGATGCAAAAGCTGCCCAGGACTAGCAAAATCATTCCTATGACAATTTCCAGCTCAAATCCAACACATACCAGCAGCTGTGAAGTAAATTGATTAAATATCTGAGCCAAAGCCAGAGCATAGGTATGAGGGATTAAAGCACAGTGTTAGTTCTGTGCTTGGAGCTTTACTACTTTGGATCATGAGTGAAGAGAAGAGCCCTCAGCAATAATTGCTCCAATGAATCACAAATCATTGCAATTCCATGCTGATTTTTAAAATTTCTTCTGGACTTTCTTTTTGTTTGCTTTCATTAATCCAATCTGTGCTGCACTGACTTTCCATTAATTCCTTGACATGGCATCTTGAGTCTTGACCTTTCTAAGTAGGATGCCTTGTCTGTCTGATACTCATGTTCTTTTGTACTTCTAATTTCTATTTTACTTCAAATAGTTCTTCATAATTTTTTCCATCTTTTCATTTACCAGATCTTTGGTACCTTTCAAATGCTAAATGCTCTCCCATATATCCTTAGTAACCATGCTGGATTTTTCTGTCCTTTTTAATATTTAGGTTTTATTGGATGAATGTAGATTGCACCTTCTCTAACTCTACCTTAAATAATTGCCACTTAAGGGAATTAAGAAGTACAAGGGAAGGAAAATGCTGACCCATAGACTAAGCAGAAGGAAAAAACGTTCCCACTGGGTCCAATTTCCTAAGAAGGACCATCAGGATAGTGACTAGGACCTGAAATTATGGGCTGAATGACCTCTAAAAAATTATCAGTTCAGAGAGGAGCTTGTCTATAATTGTTTGCACTAAAGGAAATGAAGATAGGTAGAAGTCTCACAGAAGAAAGATTGCTTCACTTTCTTGGTGAACATATAAGAGCATAATATGGAACTATATCTCATATAAATACACTGCATGTCAGCTGTCTATAATTCTTGTATCATGTCAAAAAGCCATGGAGACAGATATCATATCTCTTAACTCCCAGCTGGCCAGTTAGTGGGGAACCCCTTTTTCTTAGTACATCTTCTGAATTTAAGATATTTTATGCATGTCTTGCATTTATTGGAATGAGTATGCGCTCATCAATATCTAACATCAAAGAAATGGTTTGTACTTAAGTAACCACTGCAGATTTAATACAGATGTTTTCATTCCCTGAGTCATTACAATATGATTTTCATATAATTTTCTCTGATAGTAAAAAGAGACCTTAAAGTGACTGCAATTTTCATATAAATTACATAGGAACCTGAGCATTAATAAAAGCTCTGGGCTTCAGACAATTCAGATTGCTGGTTCAGATTCCACATGTCTGGATGAAAGGTACTGCTGGTTTAAGGGGGTGCAATTCCAGTTCCTTGGCTTTGGAAAGTAGACGAGGTCCCTGACATCCCAAAACAGACTTTCTGGACAGGTATATATATAGCTAAAAGGACTTCTCTGGTATTTAAATAAGATCAGATACTGATTGTCACAATGCCTGCTTAAATAACATTTCAGAAACGTAGAATATTGTTAATGGAAGAGGTTTTTATTAGTAATTTTCCTATAGTTAGAATAGTGGGTTGCCCTGTAAGTGTTTGGGATTATAGATGATTCTTACAAAAAATCATTGAGATAACTACCATACTACATGCTAAACTATGCTCCTACTTCTTTTGTATGTTGCCAAAATGGTACTTCTTAATCAGTCTGGGAACTAATAGCAGATAACAGTTCTCAGAAAACAGGTTTTATGAGATGTAAAAGAATGTACCTACTTTGAAGTAATAGTACTAGAGGAAACATAAAATGAAAACATCTATTGATAGCAAAGAAAGTCAAAACTGATTATCAAGTTATCTCAAGATACACTGAAAGATTTTAGGCAAATATTTTTAATGTAACATTGATTTTGGATTTGGTGTATCCAAAATTCAGAACTCGATTTGAAGAATTTGAAGTTAGGATAGGAGTTATTAAACAACCAATTGTGCACTCAGTAGAATAGTTGTAGTAGTTTCTGGAATGTTATAGTAATGTAAAATTTAAAAGGAAAAGCCATGGCGAAACATTTGGAGTCCGCACGTATTAGTGCATGTCACCACCACAAAGTGCCCGTGGGATAAAGCTGCTTCTAGTCAACTCAAGTTAGCCTCGTCTGGTAAGGATTCATCCACAAATCCTTACTGTTACAATAGTGTTCAGTGTTCTATTAATTGTTGTTGACCCTTTCTTTTGTAGTCCACCTTCCTCTGAGCAAATTCAGCTACTATCAAAATTGTCAGTAAAATTTGCTGAACCGTTTGTGTTCTTCTACCCACTCAAACAAAAATACTGAAATGTGAAGTTAGAAGTTTATCAGCATATGAAAATAATGAAATGTCAGTTATCTGTAATTCAGCAGGGCCCTACTTGTAGTACAGATCAGGAGGGCTCTGACAGGGGCTAGGAGAGGGGAACGCAATCCTCTGTTCTCTGTTGTAATTGTGGGGGGGATTTTATTGCATATGCTGTTTCCTGCAAACCTTTGAGCTATGTAAGTGACCAACTGATTGCATATATTTCTTATAATGTCTTGAGATATCAGTTTTAAAATTATAAAAGGCAATAATTCTAAAATTAACAAAAAATAGAGCATTTTTGATAAATAAAGCCATTGTCATATCTGATAACTGGTATGCAACAGTCAACTCCAATTGCAGGAAGTTATTGTCAGGTTTGAGATATTGGCCAAGTACTCGAGGACACAGAGTAAATGGTTATATAACTTGGTATAACCACCATAAGGTTCCTGAGAATCTTGGGAAAGCAGAGAGAGCAAATGGCGCTTTGATGGAGACCCTAGACCTCCTGATTCTGAAAGTACTTTGATTTTGCTGCCACCTTGTCACCAAAAACTGGGAGAAGAATTGTTGATTTTGGGGGATGCTTTTATGTAAGGCAACTCAGACTCTGGTATGAAGTGGGTTTCAAAGGGTGGCTGTGCAGGTGCACAAGTGGCTCCCAATCTAAAGATGATCCACTTTGCAATGTCAGAGCCATCTCTCTGTGATGATTCTGCTATGCAGAAGTAAGCTATAAGGAGATGTCCACATAGTGACATGAGAGAATTTTAGGCATAATGATTTTTTCCAATTCTTTTTAAATTTTATCAACTTTTAGACTTCATCCTTTCTTAAATTCACAGCTTTTCTTTTTCTTTCTTTCTTTTCTTATGGATGATTTTCAAAATAAATGCGGATCCTTTCAATATTAGCATTAGCAGATAAACTGAGCTGATTAAAGTTATTTTTACCAGTGTTTTTTTTTTTAAGAAATCATTGTAGAATTTGCAATTTGATTGCCCCTGATGCTGATTGGCAGAAGTAGGTCTCTGTCTTCGCTAATCTAGAATTGCAGATGTTATAGAAAGAAACAGCAAATTTAAAGTTGTACTTCAGTTTAAAATATAGAGTTTATGTTGATAAAGCTTTTAGTGCTTTTGAATTTATGTTTCATTTGCATACCATAGCATTATATTGCACTTACCAAAGCAGTTCCCTCTTTCTCCAAATGCTGTTGTGTACCTGCTACTGACTTCACTGGGCATATATATTTCTAAATTTGTTGGAATATTAATTCTGTATTTTCAGTAGGTTTTACTAATTTATTTTAGTGTTTCAGGTACTATCTCTTATTTTGAAATTGTTGCCTTTACACCAATGCTCTACCTGCATTGTTAGAAAGATACTTGAAAATGGATTCAAAAACTACAAATAAGTTCTAATAGGCTTTGGCTGTATAGGATGAATAAAGCCAAATTATAGTCCTTATTTTTCAGGATTTTCTGACTATAAATATACCCATATAGCCATTGTTTTCCAAGAAATTACTACCAGAGTCCATGTTTGAAGAAATAATAAAACATGTCCTAAGCTTTCAAGACTCGTGGTAGCTTTTAAGAAGTCTGAAGTGTTTTGGAAAGGCCATGCTATCTGAGGAGCTCATATTTTAATAAAAAAATTAACATGAATTACACATAAGTAAACATCATTTCTAATGCTCTGGTAAACAAGTACAGTGTTATATAGAAGAAATTGCAGTGTTTAGGACAGGGAGAAATAGAACAATTCCAAGTTTTCAATCTCTACCCTGCTACAGTATGGATTGTATACAGCAAGATGCTTTCCAATAATTAAAGGCCTTAGGCTTTTAAATGCTTAGGAGCATCTAAACATGGTTATTGTTACAGTTTTATGAGGTGGGAGATAACTTAAATGATGTCTTTTCATTTCCAGTAAACTTTTATTTTTTTGTTTTCATTGTTTAGAAATTGAGTTTTAAGTGCATTGAGCTGTTATGAGTGTCTCTCATCAAGCCAGGAACTCTGAGTTTCTAAAGAACACTGAGATAGAGGATTTGTATTATTGGGTAAATTTTTTATTTTGTAAGCAGTAATAGGTAAGTCAGTCATGAAATATAAAACTGGTTTCATTCCATTGTTGTGATTAATTTTCCATAAAAAATAATGTATTTATATTTCACACTTTTTTAGAGATATTTGTAATAGATTTATGGTTCTGCAGTATAGTGATTTGGTTTAATTTTTATTGCATAGAACCAAAATTTCATTGCCAATTTTTGTATTTAAAGGTTTGTTAATCTGCATTGATTTCCTAGTTTGGTTTTGGTTCTGAGCCGAAAAATACAGTACATCACTGACTGTTGTATCACCTGACAGCGACTGATAAAGCATCCGTGCAGAAAGTGTCAGAAAAGGTTAATATTTATTGATTTTATGGCGCTACAACCAATGTAGTTTTGCCATCAAAGATGTATGGCCACCAGCAATGGAATCCGTAAAATTGCAGGTTGGATGCTAGTTTTTATTATAACGTATGCCAGTATTCTGGCCTTAAAAAATGACAGATATTTAATTTAAGACAAAGGGGTTTGAATGTACAGCTACTGTATACCTGCAACAGGAATTCAGTGTTCTAAAATTAAATCCAAATGCAGCGCTTAAAAGTTTAAGGTGTTGGGGGTGTATGTGGGGGGAACACGGAACCTTGAATTGCAAATGACAATCACATTTAGCCTTTTCATCCACTTAACTATGTGCTATTGATCTGTAGAAGGTGCCCAAGCAAGTGATAGCTAAAATTATGAGCAATAAAGCGCTTGCTTCTTCAAACAAAAAGTATATAATTAGTAGGAGTGGAGGAGGGGGCAGAGCCTGTGTGTGGTTTTAAAGGCATTTAAACAAGATGGACTGAGTGCAGCAGCAGTTTGTAAGAGTACACAAGGAGAAATCTGGTTGCCTTGAAGCATAAATCCATGGTCTGGTTGCAGCTTGTGTGTAAAAATTAGGCATGCACTCCAGCCTTTACATTTATCTCCATCAGGGTTTGCCTGACAGAAAGACAATCTGTTGGTATGCCTACATCAACTAGGGAGAGGAAAATCTTGTGAAGCTTTGGTTCTTCTAAATGCATCCATAGTTTGCATTTTTATTCTATTTTTCATTTAGATGACTCTTGATATCAATCTTTTCATAACTGATAGTTCTATTGATACATCAGGAAGGTTTGCAAGAAGATAGGAGAATACTTACTGAAGTGCTGAAAATTAGTCTACTAAAATGCATACAGACATGCATAGAGCTTATAGAAGCAGGTTTGTAGGGAATTTTAGCAGGATGTGGCCTGATTTTTAGAATCCTTGTTTAACTATTTATTACATAATTATTATTTTCATGGTACAGCTTTGCATGCAGATTCTCTCCCCCACTTTCTTTAAGGTACACTGTCAGGGACAGCAGTAACAATGGGTTTGTTTTTGAACAAAACCTAATGATAATTCAGCAGTGAGAAACTCTTATTCTAACATGACTGGTAGAATAAATTACATGGCATACAGTAAACATGCTTTAGATCGCCTCTTCTCTGTACCACATTTTTCTGTTGAGCTTTATACCACCAGTTTGTCTGGGTTCTTTTTCCCCAGACAGCTTACCCATTTTATTGTGCTCATTTAGAGGAAAGAAAAACTGTTTGTCTCCTTGAAAGGCAAGAGAACAGTGAGTGGAAAACTACTTTTATAGCTAAAATACCATTATAATATATGGCAACTAAAATTCTAAAATTGAAAGAGAAGATACAAGAGAAAATCTTAAATCACTTTTTTAAAGCCACTGACAATTTGAAATATTCCCATGAAGATTTCTATTTTTCTCCTTCCTTCCTTCCTTGAACTTAGTAAAATGTGATTTTTAGAATGATTGTTACAATAACTTGTTTAATTTCAATAATTCAAATAAGAGCTGTTCCTCTTATAACTCCACCTTTTTTATTTTAATGACTGTGTCATTAATCTAGCATTTTCCGTTTTTATTGGGCTTCATTGTTCCCCCTTCTGATCTCTTTAAATTACGGCTATGAAAGGCACGCACTCAGCAGTGGCACGCACTGCCTGCATTCTACGTCCCTTCTACCCATTTGTCTCATGGCTTTAATTTTTGGTAAAGCCAAGTACCAGCAACCTTGTGGCTGTGTGGTGTCTGTAAGTGACTTCCAGGCTACAGCTCTGGATGGCAGCTTAGTGACAGAAGGTTTTTCAAACACTTGATTTCTTTTTTTTTTTTTACCTTTTTAAATTAAATATTACTGCTATGAACTATTTGTTATACTTTCTAACACCTTCACCCCCAAACTGGTTATTACCATGCATAATGATTGATATATTGTTAGCTGGTTTTAACAAATGTTTTTGTGGAATTATTACTTAATTCATATTGTAATTAATTTTTAGTACCCAGCAATACAGAATTGAAGCCATATATTTATTTTGCATTGCTTAACCATAAGAAGACCACATTGCCTTAAAACATCATTCATTGAGTAAATAAAATAAATGTATTATAAGATTTGTCCAAATTCGATATAGAACTAAAGGATAAAGAAGAAAAGAGGTATTTTGAGTCCACAACTCACTGAATTTTGGGCTTATTTTCCCTCCTTGTCTCTATGAGAAATGGTAAGGAAAATAAGGAGCCCTGAAATTCCTTATAATTCAAATTTTACTTGTACTCAAGAGGCTTTGTGACTGATCTTTAAGTACAGGATAAGAAATGGTCCAGGGTTAGGGTTAGGATTCAGATTAGAATTCATCTGTGGTGATGCTGCTCCAAACACCAGTTTATGTGCACTGTGTATGTGCTACCACTAGTGCTGCAGAATCACTGAGTGTTTGCAGCAAAAGGTAGCATTTGCTTATATTTCACCAAAAAGGTCAACATTAGCCAGAAATTACTGCATTGTATTTCAGATCTAAGTCAGGGTGTAAAACCAAAACAGTGTTATTGAAATCACTGTATCACTATTTACAAAACCCATAAAGTAGCAGAGTGTTGTCCTCAAGAGCTGGCAGTGGAGCTCTGCTGTGAGCATGGAGATGCACTGGAGCACCTCTGGAATGCTGCCATGGTAAGAGGTATTTGAGCTGGTGTGGAGTGGGAGATGGACAAAAGTCTTTCCAACCCCACACAATCCTGCTCACCTCATACAAGACTGAACACTCTGTCTTGTAAGCAGAGAAACAGAGAGCCCTGTCTGTGTTCACCCTTCTGCCCATACTGGGCATGGGGATACCTTGCTCTTTGGTAAATAATGTGACTGCCCTCACAGATCTGTAGAAGTATGCCCTGGCATTTAATTCTTTGTCATTATTTTCTTTAGTTAATCAATTGCATTTATATTTATCCACAGTTGTCTTCAAGTGTTTCTTGCTATAACACTTTATTTAGATTTTCTTGAGCCTCCTTACCGAAGTTATAAATTCAATTGCATTGCTTTATTGACTGAAATGTTACAGAGCAGTTAGTTTTTATTGTTTTTGTAGGGTAAAATGTGTGATTTTATTGTTCATTTTTATATCTCAGATATCATCTTTTATTAGAATTTTGAAATGTATCATCTTCAGGATAAGATTTATCCACAGTGCTAAGTACACATTTTAAAATGCTGATTATTTAACCTATAATTCATCTTAAAAGTCAGGTTTTGGTTTTTGGTAGAGCCAGGAATGTAAGCATAATTTCCCTTGCAGTGTCTTTTTCTCAAGAAGCACTCATAAGAATTGCAATATCCACCCCAGCCCTTCCTTTTTCTTAAGGAAGGAAAGAGCAGCAATAACTATCTGTAGTATTGTGTCAACACTCTGCCTTATCCCTCTTCTCTGTTTTTGGGTCAAAATATGGCAGGCAGAAAGGAAGAGGTCCCACTCCTGTGTGGATGTATGTAGTTATGTATATAGGCAATTATTTTTGGTAAATAAACTGTGTATTACTTATGTAGTAACTTTAGATTTCTTGTAATTGCAACTTTAAAATTATTTGCTGATTTTAGAGTAAATACAAAATCACAACTGTTTAAAACTGTAATTTATATAACTAATACATAATATGCTCAAATATAACTTTTTCTTCCTAGGTGTTTTACCTAGAAAAATTTAATTGCTTGGCATTCCAAAGTTTCATGTAGATATCTAAGCCCAAAGAAAGGTATGTCAGTTTTCTGTGGACAGCTTACTCAAGCATTGTGTTTTTTCGGCAGCAACTTTTGCACATTACTTCAATTCAGTATGTGGTACTTAAGAATAATTCCTTCTGTTTATATCTAAAGTATTGTTAATTAGACCTCACCATGTTAAAATGGGGTGTGGATGAGTCAGGTGATGTGCACTGTTTTCCCTGGTGTCATCATCTTTACTTTTCTCTACAGTGCAGTGCAGTCAAGGCAGAAGCGTTATGGGTAACTTTTAAATTGTTGACTAGTCCAGCTGATATTTAAAGATTAAATATTTAAACATCACTGGCAATTTGGGGATTTTGACCCCAACAACCACTTTTTATTTTTTGCTGCTGGGGAGCAATTGCAATCAGTGTTCAGAGGCTTCAAGTTGTCATTTACCTTCCTATAGTGAAGTAGCATTACTGATAAAAGTGTGCTTTATTCCTTTTTTAGTGTCATTTGAGACAAAGAAAAGATTGGGACAGATGCTAAAGAGCTGGTTACATTTTTCAAAGAATGCAGTTATTAATTAATGCAATTCATAAACCAACCTACACAGATAAACTGACTCATTGAAACTTCATTGTGCTGTGGGGAAAAAAGGAATAGCTGTAATTTTGAGGAAAATGCTCTGTATCTTTCATATCAAACTGAGACAGCAACTCCCTATCTTAAACATACAGTGAAAATTAACTTCTTGCCTTTGCAAAATGAGTTTGTGTTATGTGTCTGTGCATGCCCACATTTGTTAACAAAACCCTGGTCAGTGATGAACTTGATAAATATTGGGAAGGAAGATATTCTGATAGTAAGGCTCTCAAGATAAATGGTTGGACTTTCAATGTACAAAAGTAGGAGAATTTGACAGTGGAACCTATGAAATTTTCATGAGTCTCTTTAATTTCCTAGTCTCACCTTTTAAAAATTTTTAGTGTATTTCAGAAGTAGGGAAGCAATATTATACAATTTAGAAGCAATCCAGGTAATTTCAGATCTGTAGTAAGAGAGAGAGGAAATGGGGTAATTAAAGAGGAATTAAAGTCCAATTCTGTAAGCATGTTACATACTTAACTACCTTGTAAATGTCCAGCCTCCTGCTGAAATTGTGTTGGATCCTCAGTTCAGACACAGATGTATGGATGAGGCCTCTTTCAGACTCAGGTGGGGAGCTGACAGAAGGTCCTGCAGCCCAGTCCCAGCCTCCCAAGGGACTGGTCCTCCCCTAATACAGGGCATCTTTTCAAAATCAAAACTGAACCTATTCTGCTGTGATGAACATGCATATTAATAGTGATATGCACTGCCTTTAATATTGTGGCAAAAGGAAATAGAAATTCTGGATAGGACTTCATATCAAAAAAGTAAGGAGTGCTGTGTGTGTAAGGAGAAGAATGAGGGAACAAGCACAGGAATGTGCTCTTGTATTTCAAAGAGAAGAAACAGTGTTCCCCTTACTGCTGTCACAACTTGGCTGCTGATAGCAGTATTCTCTAAGTCTCTTCTGTATCTCCTTTATGGGACCTGCTCAGTAGCAGTGCCAAATCTAAAATTCCATTCTGGCTAACTGTGTCATCTCATCCCTGGATTTGCTGGTCAGGGACATTAATTCCAAACAGTGTGTTTTGCAGTAAGGATGGTTGGTAAATACTGCAGCCTTCATTTGAGTGAGATATATAAGCTGTCTGACATGGCTCCTGTTAAAAACTCTGTATTTACAGATGATGTAAAGATGAAAAGGTGTGATTCACAGTACCTCTGTTTCCTTGTGCTCTGTAGACCAGTGTGCAACCACGCCCTTCACCTTAAGCAGGCACAGAGTGAAGCTCTGCATAACTTGTGCTGTTTCAGCCTTTGTACCATAAAACAGAAGACTGCATGAACAAGAGAGCCTGGATAGGTTTTTCCTCATTGTCCAAAATTGCTCAGATGTAGATAGGGCAAATGTAGAATCTGAATACCTCCTAAAACTGGGTTATTTGTTGCTAGGGGTTGGGTAGAAGGAAGGACATAGAGTATTCCAGCGGATTTTTATCATCAAGAATCATTAGCTGCAGCTGGCCTCAGCTTAAATAGCTCTGAACTTAGCCATCTTATGGTGGGAGACATTTGACCTTCATCTAGTCCAAGAAAATGAAGAAATTGGTTCGTCCTCATTCCCCATATATACTTTCTCTTCAGGACCAGGCAGGAGTTCAGCAGAGCTGACATTTGGCCTCTTCTTCCTTAATTTTAATAGTTGTCTTTGAAAGAAATTGCCAAATTATTAAATGTTTAATATCACAGCACTTAAAACATATAATTTTAAAACAGTCATGTATAATATTCTTTTATGTGCATATGTAGTAAAGTGCACTTATATCTTCCTTTGTGTTTGATGATTAGCAGATATATTATAATGTCAATATATGCTATGAATGATATTTTAAACAAACCTTCTACTGACTTGGCTGTAAACTTGTGAAAAAACATTGGTTTCACCTTAAGGTTTTAATTTCCTTATGTTTAGTATAAAATCAATACTTTAAGAGTGACTAAAATAACAACCAGACAGTATTTACTGCTTTTATGCTGAACATTTCACATCAGAAGAATGTAGGAGGAGTGTCTGAGTTATAATTTAAACATTTATAACCATCATTCTACTTCATCTGAGAAAGCTTACTTTATTAGGTCTAGAATTACAATCTATTCAATTAAAGCATTTCTCAGATAAGTACGCTGAGTGGTAAGAAGTATTTTCCTAAATCTCAGATGTAGGCACTTGAATTTAGCATAGTCCTTCACCATTAAAAGTCAGGAATATTTTGTCTAATATCAGTAAAGATCAGTTTTAAATTGCTGGAAAAGAATGAAAGAATTGTGTCCACTACATTGTCTTTAAAAATAACGTTAAAACCCTGAATATGGTTATTGGAGTGTCTGTTCATAGATGTATGAGCTAGATAAAGGGCATTTTGCCATAATGTGTCAGATTATTTTGACTTCAATTTTTCATGAGGCATGTTAAGTTAAGGTAGTGCCTAATGTGAGTAATAGTGACAGAATCTGACCTTTGCATGTGGGTTTTTTTCCCTTTTCTATAATGATAGCGAGCATCTGAAGTAAACCTTATATCAGCCAGAAAGTGTTACTTTTTGTCATTTTTCACAGTGAACCAATTGGAGTTGGTTTTAAATCTCTTGTCTCGTGATCCATAGTCTTTCTTCTTTGTCCTGTCTTACTTTCCAAAACAGAGCATAACTAAACACTAAGGAGTGATCAATAAACCACTTCTTTGGCAAAAAGATAGCACTACAAAGAAACAAAGCAAAACAACAAACAAAATAATACCCCAAAAGGTAACTCAAGTTTCTGGCTAGTTGGTACAATTGGTCTTACACTGACTATACCTCTAAAGCTGTAAAGATTTCACCTAGCAATGGCACATTCTTTTCCTAGATTATGAATATCAAGTTCAGAGATAAAAAAGAAGTGAGATAACAACTCTGAGTGCGTTTTATTTTGGCCCATTCCAGCTTGAGGAAGGCTGTTCCAGACTGGTCTTGCTTAGTCCTGTATTTTTGTCTCATAACTTCAGGTTGTTTTGCTACATGTCCTTGAAAGAATTCCTTTGTCTGTGTCATAAATCCTTGCCAAGCCCTTTCTGACTGCACAGGATGCACATAGGTTTTGTATTGTCATTCACGCCAACAGTACGTCCTCTAAAGCAATGCTATGTTTTCATTAGTGAGATACGGCAAAAATTATTTTGAAATACAGTCTGGCATTGAATTTTATATTTCACTTTTATATATGTAATGAATCTAAACCTGAGCATGGGTACCTTGTAAGTATTTAGTTGTGGAAGGAAGCATTATATCCAGGTTTCTAAAAGTCAAATGAAGCCAAGTGGAAACGTAAACACTGTTTAGTGTTTGGCTTGATCCTGTGATGAAGTTAAGAGAGTTCTGTGAAGCAATCAAAGATTATTTAGTCAAAAAGAGCAAGGCTGTAAAGTAGACAATGTCATATGAACCAATAGGTCTCTCACTCTTGCAACTGCAGGCTGATACCAGAATCACCAGCACCAGCAATTTGTGCCTTTATTTGGTGATAAATTAAAGAGGCCTCCCTGAGCTCATACAAGCAGAAAGAAATGATCTCAGACGTTTGTGAGTCACACTGTGTCTGATTAAGTTAAAGGTATAGGAGATGCAGAAAACTGCTGTGTGTGGCTATTTCTGATATATTGTGTTACGGACACTGCAGCAAAGACAGACATTGTAGGTTTGGCATACAAACACAATGTTGTTTGATCTAACCAGTGATGCTGAATTGGTCAGCAAAAAGCACCAGTGACAAACTTTCAGCTGAATATACAATTACGGAGTTGACCAACAGTTTTAATGTATTTTCCAGGCAGCTGATAGTGTTTCCCATAGTCCAAGTCTGCTGAGACTGCTTCAATTACATTTATCATTTCAATAAAGATTAAGTAGAAATTCATGTTCTGTCTTACATATTTTTCTTACATTTGACACGCTGTGGTGATGGCTCTTCTTTGCTTTAAATCCCATTATATTTCTAGAGATACACTTTTTCAGTTCTGGGAAGCAAGTGAGAAACTTTCTAACAGGAGTTAGATAGCAGTTGTATCTTTTTATGACTTACTGCATTCATGCTGTTCTGAAATGGAGGACCATATTGCTCCTGGATGTGGGAGCTGTGCTTGCATCCATTAGCTCTTCAAGGGGAGCAACAGACACAACTCCACAGGAATACAATGCTTCCTGTGTTTGGAGAACCCTTAGTAAGACTTTGGAAGCAAGTAACACAATTGTGAACTCTCTTCAACAATGTACTAGCTCCAAGTGCAACAAAGCAATTCGGTTTTTTACTCTGAGATAGTGTTTCTTACTGTGTGCATTGTCGTGTAGTTTCACCACTGCTGAACACAGGGGAGCTGCTTATTAGAATTATTAACTAAGTTTTTAAAGACGCTGAAGATCAGTTTTGTTAATAATCAGTATTAAATTTGCTTGTGTCCTTTGGTTGGGACATAAGTGTAACATGGTCCATAAACTTCTTTTCGAGTTTTTGTGGATACTTTAATGCCTTAATGATGAATGAATTGTTGTATACCATTATCTTTTTTACAGTACTCATCATGTGTTAGTTTGAGTTGCAACATTTTCTTGCAATATACATTGTACTGAATGCAGCAAACCTATGTATGAAATAATTTACTTTTCATAAGTACTGTTTTCACTCTTTTAATTATAGGGATGCTGATATTTAAAGTGGTTGATTATTTTTGAGCAAAGCAGAACATATCACACCACAGTGGTATGCTGGAATAGTATGCTGTGCTACATTAATTCAGGCTGACAACTGTTTGTGTGTTTCATTCTGGGTCTGCACAGCTTCTGTGTTTGTTTCACTTTTCAACTGAAGGTGTCTTTTCTGCAGTTGTATTATGGAAACGTTCCTTGATGTGGATTTCCTTACAGTGGTGTAAAGGCTGTTTTTGTTTAGGTGGGTTCTTTATCAACCAAGTGTGCTGGACATTTTTAAGACCAAAGCAGCTCACTATCCTGATGATTTTATCACCATTCAAGCTCTAGAACTGGTCTGGTAACTGGACTTTCCAGTGGTTTTCGGGTTTGCTCTTTTTGGTTTGTTTGTTTTGTTTTGTTATTTTTTCCTTTTCTCTGTTATTGGTCTAGCTGAATTCTTAATAGATTATTACAAGATAAGACTTACTCTTGCAGCAGTAGAGAAAATCTAAGTTGCAGGCTGCTTTGCACAAGCCTTTTCTCAGCCTTCTCTTTTTCCTTCTTTTTTAACTGTATTTCTTGATTTCTTTTCCTGAAAAGAATAAGTAATGAAATTTTCTCTTTAAAGATAAGAGCTTATACCAGTTAAATAGTGAAATATAATTTTCCATATATATCTTATAATCTACTTATCTAAAAGTACCTACTTTTGTACCTGTGCAACCCAAGTTTATACCTTTTTGGAAAGGCATTTAAAATGCCATCTAGTTTGCATTCATTGGTTAAGGAGTATTGTGTTGTTTAATGCAGCAAAATAGAGTACCACCAGAAATATGTTCAATAAGTACAGTAATATTTATGAGGAACTTCATGGCCCAGTTCTGAGTAATCAGAAAAGCCTGGGCACTTGACTTCAGTATTTTCCACTGGAGGAGAAATACTTCCAGGATATTATATTCCTGATTTAATGCTTTGCAGAATATATACAGGTTTTAGACAGGGACATCAGATGGCAAGACCAAACTGCAAAGCATGATGCACTCTGGCCCTGAACAAGAGCCAGAGCAGAACACCTTTTGTTAAAAGATTTCTAGTGAGCACTGTGCACATACATGTTGCTTCTGTTGTATAACTTTGATCTTTATTAACATGCCAAGAATGAGCCAGTGCCCTTACATTAGGGTTAGATATTTTCATAAACAGCCTAAACTTCTCCTACAAGCATTGATTTACTTTTTAATATTAGTCTTCCAGTTAAATCTAGTTGCTTATGCCCTGTGGTTAATTATGTGCAAGAAAGGTGTACTTTTGATCAAATGCTATATTAGTTTTTCAAAATTAATCAATTAAAATTCAGAATTTAACATATTAAATGGATATTTTTAATACAAAGGAGCAATACTTTCTGTAACTTTCTAGAAATACTGGAACTCACATAAATAAAAACAGGTGTGTTCTTCCAGATACTCACACTGTCATGGGTTACATTTGCTACCTATTTTGGTCCTTTCCAGTAATATACCACATTCTGGGTCACAGGTAATGGCAATTTCCTAATTTTGTTAATAACACAGAATATTACCCTGTGTAAACTCCATACATTGAAATTTTCAGAAACGTATATGAAAGTTTTCAGTAACAGAATCCCTAGGAGACCTGTGCTAAGGGTGTAGTCCAGCAGTTCATTAGAGTTCTAAATTTAAAACAAAATTACATGACATGAAAATAAAGGATAAATATTTTAATCTTTCAGAATATCTTGCTAATGCAATAAAAATTTTGCATTTCCTGTATTAACTTTATAAGTGCAATATAAATTAGCTTGACTTTAGTAGCTGCAAGAGTCATTTAATAACATGTTCCTCCTATGCTAATATTTAGAACCAGTTAAATATTTTCATTGGAGTTTGGTATTGCAGATTGATTCTTTTTTCCCCTGTTTTTTGTTGTTTTGGTTTTTTTTAATCTTGTAGAGAATAAAACACTTTTGCTTTTGAAACAATGAAGTCAGTTAAAAGGGGCTGACTGATTTTTATCCAGAGTGTAAAGCTTGTGATCAGTTTCTGGGTTGCTGCCATCAATATACATTTAGGTTATGTGGGATTTTGTCTTAATATGATCAGTCTTTATTTATGTAAAGTAGAATTCTGACACCATTGATCTGTATTATTAAAATGCATAGAGCAGCTATCATATCCTGGGCTTCTGCTGAAATATGCTTTTAATTGAAGCAGAATTGTAGCAATATATTACTGATGTGAATCTAGTTAAGAGTACAGCATTGACTGCAGTGCTTCATTGTTGTACAAGGGGCTCTGCTTTGTGGCATTGAGTGTAAATGCTGCCATGTGTCTGTGAGAGGTGCTCAGTGCAGGAAGTGATCACATAGAGACTTTATTCTGAAAGATGTGCACTTCCACTTGGCATGACACACAGTGTTTGTGCATGAGAAGAAAGGCTGGAGCCGTATGATGTTTGTGTTTGTATTTTAGATAAATATTTTAGAGAGACAGTTAATACTCTGAAAAGGGGGAGTTCATGCCCACATCTAGCTTAATAGTGCCTCGGTATAGCAAATAATTCTGAAGAAGTCCTTTAACTTTGCTTTCTAGAAAATGGAAAAACAGGGGAGGAGGAAAACAGCAGCTTAAAAAACAAGATTCAGGAGAGTAAAAACAATGAAAAGAAGCTGGAGTTTTTACACCTTTCTCCATCTACAGTGCAAAGGCCTGGTGCTGTGACTCCCTGTGGTACATTTCATGGTGCTCTTGCAGCTGAGTGCCTCAGAAAAAAAGCCAAAATGGGAAGAAATAGAAACCTTACATTCACCATTTTCATGTGCCATAAAGTGCTAAGCTGATTCAGTTAATGAAGTTCTTACCCATGAATGTCAGTTTTCATGTACTTAGTGCAAAACTAAATTATTAACATTGATTTGGGGAGTATCAATTGAGACCTTAAATACATGTGCTAATATTTACATGATAGGAACCTTAGTTTCAATGCTAAGGAGATTTTAGTCATCATGACTATGTAAAGTGTGTTGAAAAGCAAATGGGAACATCTCAAAGAGAGCATATAAAAGAACTTTGGAAAAATGTGAAATCATGTTCATGTCAACTGCTTTTCAAGAGACAAGAACAGACAGGTCTCCAATACAGTCAAAAGGTGGTACATTGGGAATGGACAGAAATGTGTGTTTTTTACACAGTGCAGCACTGGAGCAGTGTTTCTCACTGTCACAGGCTATTATTGTTGTGAGTCAGATTTAAAAAATCCTTCACCAGCTGTTTCTGTTGGCTTGGGAAACGATGTTATTCTTCTCCTGAAAATGCAGGTATTTACAGGAATATTAGTTAGGAAGGAAGAGTATGGTAGGCAATTGGCATATCTGTTAATACACAGTCATTAGAAGTTAGGACACTTTCTCTTTTGACAAAAATTTTTTAATAGTCTTGAATAAATATTAATGAAACTGTCAGAAATATCTGTTGTAGTCTAGATCTTGAATCAGGTGGAGACAACTGATTAGAAATGCTCTAGTGTTTCCATTGTTCCTGGTCAGTTATCATCATCTCTTGTCCCATGCAATAGGTTTGGTTGAAAGTTTTATAAGTAGACAAGGTTGTATTTCATATATTGTTGTTTATTTGCAAAAAAAACCCAAAAACCTCCCACTCCCAAGTAAGTCAGGGATTTCAATTTTTAGGGACATATTGGTACATAAATACTGATACATGGCCAAACAGAAATGAAAGTCAGTTTTATAACATGTTTTTCAGGCACTTAAAAGAAATTGTGGATGCCAAAGTAGAGAACTGCTTCCCTAGAGTGAATAAAATTTAGCAATGTAAGTCCAGTTGCTTTAACAAAGCATACATTCCAATACTGCAAGCAGTCTAAAATTATCATCATCAGTGAGTGCATTAATGAAACCTTGTTTTTCTTGTAATTTGAAATTGCAAAAACAAGTCTTTGGGGCATAATAAGATGATAGCATACGGTATCTGCTTTAATAAATGATGTTCAGATAGGAAATACCATCGGATGTTTATATTTTGAAATCTTCATTGTTAAGTTCTTCTTTATTTGGTGAATGTTATTGCCCATGGTGGCCACAGTCACAGGCAAAACAGGCCTGTCTTGATGATTTAAAAAATAACCCCAAAAAAACCCACCAGGAAAAAAAAAATTTCCTCTCATGTACTACTCAGTGACTCAATGTTTTCTGGCATAGGGTTATTCTGTTGACTGATTACCACTGGATTTTATTTATGCTTTTTAATTAACAATTACAGTTTAAATATCTCCTATAAATCTATGGTCTGGGGGGGTGTTTGTTGAACTTTATTACGTTGTCTGAGTATGCAGAAATATCACAATATTTGATTTCACTAGATCCCTGCTTTGTAGTGGTTCTCTATCTTTGGGAGGATCAGAAATGACTGATTCATTTTGGGTTGGTCTTTGTTCCAGTTCATGTCATTTCACTAACTTCTTTAAGAACAAGAATCTGCAAGCCGTTACTTTATATTTTTAAAAAGCGTATTGCAGCTAAGGACTGTTCAACTAATACAGTTTTATGGGTTATAATGAGGGGGCTTCAAATAATATTCACCTTTAATTCCTATAATATTATTGCAACAATGAATAAAGTGCTTAATTACCTTTCCAGTATGTCAGGGTCTTTTCTTTTTCTAAATATGCTATAGGAAATAAGCACAAAGGATTTAAATTGATCTCTTTTTATACTCATCTGTTCACATAATTGATTCCCCAGTATTGAAACCTATTCTTTTTTCTGTATACTGAAGATTTCTTTGCAAAGGTCCAGCCCCAGCAGGTTGATTACACACTTGTTACCTGTAATTCAATACAGCAGCGCCCTGTTTACAAAGTCCAGATTTCCTGGGCTGTCAGTTAGGGCAATCAGCACAAAGACCAAGTGCTTTTGGAACTAAATAAACAATGAGAAAAACATTCAGGGCTGCCAGTAACCTTCACAGGTAATTTAACAGCCTTTGACTACAAGGCATCAGTTGCTGTAGATGTCTGGCGGATATGAAATCTGACATTCTCCCTTGCCATGTTCTGCCAATAGGTCGGTGTGTAATCTCTCGCCGCGGCTCCGCTGCGCGCAGCCAAACCGCCGCCGTTCTGACGGACGCCCACACCTGCGTTCTGTCACCTCCGTGCCACGCTCTTCTGAGAGGATAGAGACAATTGTTTACATTTTGCAGGGTTAAGCAAATTTAAAGTACCTCCCTTGTCCCCTCTGCCATTCCATTCCTCTTCTGGCCAGCACGCTGGCCGGCACAATCTTTTTCATCTCTTCTTGGAAGTGTTTAAATATAAAGAAAGAAACTGCTTGATCAATTCAGCGTAAATTGGACTCTGTTTTTATTGCAAACAAGGAGTTTGCAATAAAATAAAAGGAGTTTGTTTGTTGCAGAGTTATCTCTATTTTGTAGATGACCTTTAAGTACGGACAGATTACTTTATTGTCTAAAGCTTTGGTTTTATGTATTTTTAATTTTTTTTTATTTCTGATATATTTGGTACCTTTCCTGTCGATTCAGATAATGATTAGGACAGCTATGTTAAAGACCTCTGGCATATTAAAGTAGACAAAAAATACCCATGAGGAAAAGAAAACAGACAGAGATTCATCCAAGTCTATGTAAGAAAATTTCATGTCTTTTACTTCAGCAGTCAAATCTCTTTGCAAACAGATAAAATTGTTATTTACATAAGTTTAAAAGTGCCTCTGTTAAAAAAAAACAAACCCACAAGAAACAAGTATAATACTTGTAAGTTAGATGTTTATTGTCCATATAAACTACCCAAGCTATCTGACAAATAAGCATTTTCCTGCGTGCCTCCAACATACTTGGCTCATAGAATCATGTCTTCTTTTTTAATTATTTCTGATATATAAGTCTGTAGAGTAGACTTCTTGCAAGCTGTTATAAAGAATGTATTATTTTCATAACTATTGTACAAATATAAGCACTGAAATTATTTGAAAAAATTGTGAAAATCTATTATTTGATTATGCTTTAACCAGAAACTGTTTTATTTTTTTTTGTTTTCACTGATGAATTTCTGAGTGTCTGGTTGTGGTCAGTGTAATAGGATATCGCTGAAGGTGTTGTGTAACAGACATTCCCTGATGCTTGATTCCCTGTCCACCCTCCTGTTCTGTCTCAGGCTCTACACTTCTGCAGCTGTACACAGATGTGCATCCATGACTGAACACCAAAAGTATATATTTGGTGTTAGTTTAGTTCTAATTATTTGCTTTGTCTGACTTTGCAGTGAACATACAGATTTAAATTATATACAGAAATTATTTGGATTGTTATGTGGTGATATTTATTTTTTTCTTTTAAATTATATTTTTCTCTGCAAAAATAGAGGCTGAAACACTGGCAGACCAGAAGCAGTAAGCTTAAGTAATTTTAGTGAGAAATTCCAAATCCATTTGGAGATCCCTAAATATTTGTTGGTCTTTCTGTCATCCCAGGGGAGCAGGGAAGTGGATAACAACACCATGGTTTTCATTGTGCCTTAATGGGGTCGGTAACAATGCTGTGAAGGCAATGATCTTACTAAGAACAAAGTATTGTAAGAATTTAACTCATTTACAATGTCTGGGCACGGCAACAATTAAGGATTCTAGTGTAGAAAGTGCTAATGTGATTGTAAGTGAAACAGGCAATTGGGCATAGCATGGTAACCTGTGGGAAGCAGCCATGTCCTGCGTGGGCTACTTGTGGAAACTTATGGAGCGGACAGTGACAGCTCTGTATTTATGGTATGTTTCACACCAGTGGAGCCATTACATGGTCAGGATGGGTTGCATTTAACTGTTTCAGCAAAGGCAAAGTAGGAAAATGCCACAGGAAAATGCTTCTGAGGTGGCACTTGATTACTTGTAGCTAATTTAGACATTGAGCACTCACTGCAGCCTGATGATAATATATCTTTACCAGGTTTTAGGCTCATCTCAGATAATCAGTATAATAATTTCAATAGAGGTCACCTGTAATTTTTCTTTAGTTATTTATTTTCCATTACAAAATAATCTATAGTTGACAAGAACTAAGATAATTTTAAGGCCTGGTCAAATACTTGATCTGCAAGGGTAGCTATGTTTATGTTATGCCCTAAAATCAGCCTTACCTAAGTGAGAAATAAGATCCCTGTGTGCGCAGCCAGTTCACTTGCAGGCCCTGTGCTGCCTTCTGTGTTTCTAACACAGCTGAGCTAAGCTGAGGTACCCAAATGCACCTGTAGCCAAGAGGGTGTTTTTCACATGGTTTGTCACAGACTCTTTAGACATTTCTCAGAAGTACCCCTAAAATGATTGCTGCCCAGTTGCTTCTTTTGCAAGAGAAGAGAACTGTAAGGAAAAGTGCAGAAAAGTATTGGAAGACTGGTGGCTTTTGAATTGCAGTAGCACACTGCCTAGTGATTCCATTAGCAACTGATAAATCCTTCTGCTTTAAGTTTTAGCCCCCCTTGCCTTTCTGTGTTCAGTGATGGGTTTTTCTGTGTGTGGATAAGAGCTAGATTTAGACAAAGGCCAGACTGTTTCTTTAAGATGAGAACCATCCTACATTGCTAGTCTATGCTTATTATTATTGGTGGGTTTGATGGCACAAGCAATAAGACAAGTGGAGAGCTAATGCTAGGACTCAGCTTCATTTTAAACAAGATTATGAACAAAATTTAAATATGATTGTGAGGAAATTGTGTCTAGGAGTATTTGACTAGGTAGATGTGTGCAACAAACTTTGCATGTGCTTCTGCTTCAGGAGCTCTCCTTTCACTCAAGTTCTGAGTTGATGAAATTCTGGCTTAGATAGGTCTTTTCACACTTATTTTTCATCTCCTGAACTCAATCCCACACATTTGAAAAACCTCCATTTTACTTCTTTGATTTTACTAGTAATTTGTCCCTTTAAAAATTTTATTTTCTTGTGTTTTATTGTGTCATATTCTGCCACAGAACTCTCCCAGTGGGCAACACTTCATAAATTTCAGCAGCAACTATGTCAAATTTAAAAAAACAAGTATACCCATTTAATGAAAAAAAAATTACTACTTGGTTTAAAAAAAGCCAACACAAAATGTGGATTTTACATCAGGAATTGCAACTATTCCTGTATTTATCTATCTTTTGACTGAATGGAAAGCTCTAGCTATCTCACTTATCTCAGTAATGTCCATTAAGCACACCCAAATAAGATAATATTTGCATATTGTTGCTTTGAAAACTAAATCTTTCTGTGGAAGACTGTGGTTTGTTGGGTTTGCTTCCAGTTTTCATTGTAGACTACTTCTCCAGTGCATCTCATTTGACTGATCCTGCACAGTAATCTAGCAGTCAAGAGTGATCAGGAAAGGGAGAGAAAATGCTTCTGAATCTTCAACTCTGCTGCTGGTTTCCCATTCCTCAAGTGAAAGCATCTGAAGGCAAATCCCACATGTTCTGCATCTGCATATAAAGTAAGTCAGGATAAAACTGCTAGATTTTTCCTGGGAAAAAAAAAAAAAAAAGGTTAGCTGTTGTTAGCTGGAGAATGATCTAGTTTTTGTCTTCTATTTTAATGAATTGCTTCATACCTCTTTACTTCAGGGCAGATTTAATACTACTGTTGATATTCTGATATCTCTGGAGTGTAATGTATTTATGTTACACTATAATTGTATTTTACACTTCTTTGTTTAACTTTTGATTCTCAAATTCATCTACCCATATCAGAGGGGAAAAGAGACTGAAGATATTTTAACCGTGTTCTAATCATTCCTGACTCTTAATTTTTAAGCAACGTATTAAGCATGGGGTTTTGTTTCTCAACAATATATCAGTTGAATAGGATCAGGCCCCAGTTCAAAAAAGAATTCTCACAAATCAAATTGATGTATTTTTTAAATTCAGAAGAGTATTAGGACTGTCAAAGGAATTCTTCCTTACACCTCATTTTCTGTCAGCAGGTGTTTGTTCATTTATTTGTTTGGTTTTAACTCAATTTGTGATCATGGATGCCTAAGTAGGTTAACTTAGGTTAGCAACAAACACCAAAAAGATATTTCTGTGCCAAATGAAACAGGGTTTTCATAATGGAAACACACATTAATTAAAAAATTCCTGCTCTAAAGTGAAGTTGTTAATAAGCATAAAGTAATATGAGTAACAGAGTAGAAGGGCTGCACCACATCAGAGATGCTTTAACACATGACAAGGTGCTTTTACCTGTGTCCTTTTCTGGGGTTGTACTGAAAATCAGTGTACTCACCTGAATTAAAGATGACACTTTGGACAGTCAAGCAAGAAAAGCTCAAAGAGGAGATGCTGGAGAAGGCAGCCTTCACACAAGGTTGACTGTTGTGTAAATTAATTCTGGGGTATCAAGAAGTAATATTTTATAAGATGTATTTGTAGGTTTCCTTTGCCATCCATAGGTTCTCTCTCACACACAGTCTCCCAATATTTTTCTTCTTTTTTTTCCTCCTACATATTCTCTATAAATTCCTTTCCTTATTATACCAATAACATTAAGAATTCTTGGTAGGCAAAAATATATCCATACAAGACCCATTGTATCTCTGACAGATTTTATGATGATAGAATTCAGTTGGAATTCTGTCAGACTATCACAGAAGAACTATCACTACCGCTAGCCTTACTTATGTTCTGGAAACTTCAGGGTCATTTTTATGAGAGGGAAAGGAAGTTTTATGCTTTGGAGTTTTGTCTTGCTTTAGAAATTTCACAAATGGGAAAATCTCTTGGAACTCTCAACTCTTCTGAGTTTTATTTTCTTGAACACTGGGCTGCTGCTTGCCCAGAGCATTCAGTTGTAGAACCAGCGCTCTGCAGGTTGACTGTGTTATAGTCTCACCATCTCTCACATTTACGTGTAAAATGCATGGTAATTAATATTTACATTGAGCCCCCGCATCAGAATCCAGGTGATTGTATGAGAATCTTCTATTAATTTTTCCTTCTCTTTTTGTTATCTTGTTTTGGTTTTGTTTGTTTAGGGGTTTTTTGCTTTATTTCAAATGAAAATTTTCAGTCTTCAGTATAATGGAAAAATACTTGATGTGACCTTGGAACTTATTAGCATGGGCACAAACTTCTGTAGCTTCATGTTCCAGTTTCTCAGTGGTTACTGAGTGATTACTGAGTACTGAGGTTTAAGTGATTCCTTTGTGATTCCTTGCACACAAAGAATGGCAGCAAGCTCAAAGGAATAATTCTTGTTCTTTTTGTGCAGGAAGGGCTTTGGACCTTTGCTTTTCCCCATGCTGATATGGTCCTGGGTGGAAGGAGTCATGTTGGTTGGAGCTTGACATGGTGATGACTAGAGGCAGTAGCAAAGTCTGTGGTGGTAGAAGAAAAAAGGAAGAGAGATTAGTCCCGGGGCCAAGAAAGAGCAGCAATGCAAGGAAAGGGTAGAAGAGTGGGCAAGTGTGACCCACAGAGCATTGCCTGGTTCCTAATGTGAGGGAGATTAATTTTTCCTCCTGTGTAGGAGGAAGGAAGGAGAATTACTCTACAGAGTTTGTTTTGTTGACTCTTTCTTTTTGCTATCCTTTGTACGTACAGTCTTTGAATGGGTTGTGTTGGAGAGGACGTTGAAGTTCATTTAGTTCCACCCCGCCCAGCCAGGACAGGGACAGACCAGGTTGCTCAAAGCCCCATCCAACTTGGCCTTGAACATTTCCACTGATGGGGCGTCTACAGCTTCTCTGGGCAACCTGCTCCAGTGCTTCACAACTCACAGAATAAAGAACTTTTTCCAAGTAACTAACCTAAATATCTCCTCTTTTTTTAATTTAAACTGTTCCCTGTTGTCCTGTCCCTACCTTCCCTTGTCTCAACTGTTGAGTAGCCTCAACTGTTGGTGCATGTGGAGCCTTCTATAAGTATGAAAAAATTAATGAATCTGTTGATTTCTCTCCTCCAGTATCCTTCAGCACTTCATACCCAATCTGCATGCTGAGGGCAAAGGAATCCCTTCTAAAGTGACATAAAGAAAGCCAGAAATCTATTTTAATTCTCTGAATCCCCATCAGCTCCATATCTATGAAAGCGTTCGTGTAAGATGAGGCATAACATTGGTTTATTTGTAAATGTGTTCCTGAAAAACATAGCATTTCTGCTCCAACTTGGTCTTACTGTTATTTGGATGCTAGCATATATCCTGATCTTAGTTGTTCTTCTAGAATAAATCTTTCTGGTTTCTAAAGCAGGTTGCACAACATTTAGTGTTTTCTTCCTTTGAAAACAAACATAGTCTGTCAATGGTATTATATAAACAGATAGCTTTAAAATATATTGTCCTTATATATCATCATAATGCAAATCTAAGCTGTATTTATTTGCTACAACCAGTGACTGCAGTGATTGTATCCTTATGAAAATAAATGTTTTTTAAAGCTATACAGGTAAGATTAACATAGGAGTTAAGAAATGAAGTGGTGGAGGAGGTGGGGGAGAAGGTTTCCTGAACATTTTATCAAAGTAGTTTGTAAAAGGAAAAATGTCAAAAGTCATGTTGACTAACAGAAAATTAGGTTTGAGATTGGTTTTCAAGCAGAAGATATATTTAATTAACTTTTCAGGTTTGAATTTATTTTAACATGGAATTTACTTGTGTGTGCCTTGCTCAAGAACGTGAGCTTTATAAAAATTCTCTGAAAGCAAAACATTGAAGTTATGTTTTTTTAAAGATTTTTTTTGATGTAGGCTTAGTATCACTGTCACAGCATCTGAGACTTCTTTGGAAGAAACTACATAGGTATCACTTTTATAAAGGGCTTGAATCATAGAGACTTTTGTGATTGATTTGTACATACTACAGCAAAAATTGCAGCAATAAAACAGATCTTACTCAAATGACAAGTTGAAACAAATAATTTTATTTATTTATTTATTTAAATGAATTTAGAACTCATGAAAAGAGCCAGATTGACAGCCACGGAGACTTAATTCCTCTGTTCCACAGACTAAGTACAGAAAAAAGTAGTGCAGGATTGTCACGTGGCCCTGCTAATGTCTTAACCTTGATGTGTAGCTACCACCTTTAGATATGAGTAGTTAATTTACATTCCCATTTTCTCCCTAAACTGAAACTGCCAACAAGAGTGGCAAATGTGATACTGTAGAGGAAACTGGTCCCACAGAACCAGGACTGGTATTACAGGAACAATACTCGAGTAACCACTCATCTGGCCAAGGTTCAAAGCAGAAGGATGTGTTTGTCAAGGTGTCCTCTTTCCTATGCCAAAGTCCCAAAGTGGATCTCGTATTCCTCTTTGCTCCCTGAAAACCTAGCCAGGGTAAAGGATTTTGCATTCTGTCCATATATATTTACATTTGAGTTGCAATTTGAGCAGTTGTCCAGGGGATCAGTAATTTGTTAATTTGTTTTTTAATTCAAAGAAATCTAAATAATTGTCACTCAAGACCAAGTTTGAAGACTCTTCCCACAAAGAGAATCTTGAACTTTGCCTCTTCTTCTCCATAGCTTTCTCTACCAGTGAGTCTGATCAGGAGCAAGTTATACTGTTCTTGGTGGAAGAGATTGAACAAATTGTACAGACTTGTGTGCATCAGACTTCTGCAGTAGCATGTCTGCTTTCTCTTGAAGCTTACCTTGTCTCTCTGCCATAGCAGCTATGGAGATCAGTCAGAGGCAGCTGTTAATGCATTTAAACTCTGTTTGCAACTTGTATGCATTTAAATTAGTTAATCTTAGTTATTTCTTTGCAAAGGTCAAGTAAAGTTACTGTCCTGTTACCACAATGCTCCCATATTGTGTAGGGTCTATTAAGCATACCAAGAGTAGTGATGTAATATTATTTCATTGCTGAATTGAATTAAGATCACAGGATCAATTAGGTTGGAAAAAAGATCATCAAGTCCAATCTATGACCAAACACCACCATGTCAACCAGACCATGGCACCAAATGCCACATCCAGTCTTTTCTTAAACACCTCTAGGGCCAGTGACTCCATCATTTCTCTGGGCAGCCCATTCCAATGTCTAAGCACTCTTTCTGTAAAGAAATTCCTCATTATGTCTAAACCTCTCCTGATGCAGCTTAAAGCTGTGTCCTGTCATGCTTCCACTGCTTGCCTGGGAGAAGAGACCAACCCCCACCTGGCCACAATTTCCTTTCAGGTGCTTGTAGAGATAAGGTCACCCTGAGCCTCCTCTTCTCAGGCTAAACAGTCCCAGCTCCCTCAGTTGCTCCTCATTGGTCTTGTGTTTCAGACCCTTCAGCAGCCTTGCTGTCCTTCTCTAAACACACTCCAGCATCTCAATGTCCTTCTTAAATTGAGGGGCCCAGAACTGGACATAGCACTCAAGGTGTGGCCTCACCAGTGCTGAGTACAGGGGCCAATCCCTGCCTTACTCCTGCAGGCCGCACTATTCCCCACACATGCCCTTGGCGTTCTTGGCCACCAGGGCACACTGCTGGCTCATGTTCAGCCACTATGAAGCTGCACCCCCGGGTCCCTTTCTGCCTGGGCACTGTCCAGCCAGTCTGTCCCCGTCCCGGAGTGCTGCAGGCGGTTGTGGCCAAGGTGCACAGATGTTCTTAAGATGTTCTTAAGATCAGTAATGCAGAGATGTGCCCTTTTGCCACAAGGGCCTGTTCCAAGTCAGAACATTGATCTTAGGTGGAAAATAACATATGAAATATTTTCTATAGTTTTCAGGTTTTATTCTGCTTGTATGTGTTAAAGATGTACTGTTGGACATGGTTCAATTATGCTGTCCCCTTAAAAGAAAGTGATTGTTTGAGTTACTTCTAGTTGTTTAAAATGTGAACTTTAAACTGAGAATGGGAAAACTGTTCTTTTGGGAGTTTTTATACTTGCATTTGGGCTAAAGAACTTAAGTACTGAATTATTAATAGATTTGATTGGAATGGTAAAAATTCTCACTGGCTGAGAAAAATTTCATTTGAGCTCACTTTCGCATATGATGCTTTTTTTGTTGTTACTGTGATTAAGTTACTGGTTGCTGATGCAACTTGACCTGTGGAACTGGTCTAACACTACTATGCAGAAAAATATATTTTTGTTATCAAAATGAAGTAGTCATTGTAATTCTAGTGGCATATTCCTTTGTTGTATTGTTGAGATGACACAGCTCTTATAGATATGTTTGATACTTGCCTAACACCTTCAGAATTCATGTTTTTGGTGAGATCTCAGCTCAATATTGAAGAGTGATATATTTTACTTAGCACATATATATGAATTAACAAATGGCTTTTTGCTGGAGTTTAACTTTTAATTGTAGACCTATTTTTGTGGGCAAATTACCTGTGCTTTATGAATTGTACACTGCTGTAACTTTCCTTAAGAGGGTAATATATATCATTAAGTGAGTGAAATAAGATGGGTTGGCATTAAACTCAGATCAGAGCTTTCTGACAGTAGCAGCACAGCTTCAGAAGATGTGTAATCTTAAAATTCTTAGCCTCTAAGAGCACTATTGTGAACACTTTCTACAAAAAAAAAGTTCATTCTTCCAAGTAAGTAAAAAAATCTAATAATTTTGGTAAATGATCATGTGGTGATTATTAAACTAATATGTAATTAGCATTTTCTAATGACAATCATAATCTTGACAAATGCTTTCATTCATTTTTTTTTGTGATCATTAAAGACTTTAAAAGCACTGATTTTTGTTAACTGAGGCCCTTGGCTGTTCATCAGTGGTACAATTCAACCTAATACTCCAGTGGCCAGTAATCAGAGAGTTGACTATTAAGTGAAGGAAATTTTATCACTGTCTTTATGAACATCACCTTTATTTCTTGTCTAACACAGCAGATAGACAGAACTGTAAGAACATTTAACTGATACATATTCATCCCTTTTTAAAAAATGGTGAATTACACCAATTTTTTTATGTTTTATATAATTAAAATTTAACCAATACTTTGACAAGATTATGATCTTCAAGGGTTTCAAGTACAAGTTTTTGTGGGTTTTTTTTTTTGAGTTGAACCAGAAGTAGATTTTAATCTTCTCAATATCTGCATTTGTTATTACTTCTAAAAGACTTGATTTTCTTTGAGGGGATATTGTAGGTTTTTTTCTGTGTTAAAACATGTAATTTCTTCTCTTCAGAAGCAACATACTTGCTATTATGAATTCCTGTGGATAGCCATTATCTATGATGTATTATCCAAGAGCTTGAATCTACAAATTGGTCTTCAGTTACATCAGAGATACTGAACGTGGCTTAGCTAAATGTTCTCCTATGTGCAGGAAACATATCCTATAATCGGTGCTGATGTTCATACCCTCTTGTTTCCCTTTGAAATTCCTTGTATTTTTGACTTGTACCATCACAGAGATACTCCTCTAATTCTTAGCTCTCTGCAGCAACTCTGCAGCTGCTCAGGTTTCTGTCCTCCTTTTGCTGAAACACACACAGGATTTGTGGCCCCTCTGCAGCCTCACTCCTTTTTCAGGCTTGTTTGTCCAGCAGAGTCTTGTTTTCAATTCTTTTCCCTGCAGTTGGAATGGAGTTATTTTATATTTACAGAATGTGAAAGATAAAACAAGCATGCAAAAAGTATTGCAGTGTAGTACATAGTACCAAAATATTTCTGTGTTTGTTTACTTTAGATGTTTGATTTTATGCAGAGACAAACTGACTTCAAAAATATAGGACAGATGATCAGAAATGTGGATAAGGACAGCATGTTCCCCTGCTTTATTTAGCACTGAGCATATTAATGGGTGCTCAATAAATGGTAATGGTTTTGGAGACATGATGATTGATGTTTCCTGGATCAAAACATAGAGGTTTTGTTTAAGAACAGCCCAGCTGGCAGAGTGATCCTCTCTTGAAACTGTTTGTGATCAAAATATGTCAGAGCTGTATCTATAAAATACAGTAGGCAAGACTTTTTGTCAGTGGATTGGTTAATTTATTTTAACAGTAAACTATCAACTGTATCTTTGATTATTCATCCCTCCTGTCACACCATATTCCTATCAGTGAGTTAGAGTGCTGCTCTTTTTCTGCTTTCCAGATTTTGTTTCTTACATTGTGAACATACTGCTCTCAAAAAAGGGTATATATTTTTGGCGTAAGAACACATACAAGATATTGAAAAGAAAGAATTGCATATGTATTTGTGTACAAAACTGCACCACACACATACTTTGGGCAGCCAGTATTGAGGAAGAGAAAATTATCACCTGTCTTTTAAGGAGCCATCAGTGTAACTCAGGTGGTGCCATCCTCCTTGGTCAGAGCACACCTCAGGGTGGCTGGTATAACCAGAAACTGCAAGATCAGAAAATGAACTCTTACTTTGTCACCTTAGTTGGTTGTTCCTCTTACATAAACAGTGTTTTTTGGCTTTGAGTTGAGAGGAGATGGCTTCCAGTTTAATGGCTTCTAAAATATTTAGCACAGGCACTGAGCAAAGCCAATTAAAGCCGTCCTTGATATTTCAATGGTTGAAGTAGTAAGTGGGAATTCAGAAAGAAAGCAGGCAAATTTAACTTTCTTTACTCTCACCCTTTTTCTGGAGGCCACCTTTCTCTTCCACTTCTCTCTCCACCTTGCTCTTTTGTCACCCTTAAGGAAAATAATTCAGTTATAGTATCCTTTCTGATCTTTCAGTTTGTCATGTGTGTTTTTCTTAGTCATATGTTTCTTTTCTTTTAATGCTCCTTGGATACTCTCAAAAGGAAAGTAAAGTATTTCAAGGAAAAATTCACAAAGTTGATTACACTTTAAAAAAAAAGGGAATTAACTCAAATGTTGGGAGCATATTTGCCAGATAAATTACATGAAATGTTTTTACTTATTTCATTTGGAAATTTTGTATTTCTAAATTTGTATTGAAATTATTATTTTAAGTATAGCACTAACAAATCTATTTTTAAGGAGTCTTCAAAAATCTGAATCTCTCCATGGGATAGATATGTAAATATCCAGAGTACACAATTCTTATTGTATTGATGTGTGGAAACAAGAACCTCATGAACTAGGTTTATTGACAAAATAGACTGCAACAGCTCGGAAGAGTGGCTCATTGTGTCTGAATGCATTTAGGCAGCTTTAATTCCTGAATTAATTATACAATATACTATAAAGCTACAAAGAAAAAGCCATTAAAGTCATCTGTGTCAAAGGAAATTTTTACATTGAGGAGTAGATTGTGGCATATAGCCACAGCTGCAAGTCTGGGTTGTATGGGGAGATTGTCTGCCTTAGACAGAGTTGTCCTACAACACTGGTTACAGTGAAGGCAACAAGAGTGTTGGTATTGCCACCTTACATGTTGCTGCACAGCTGGTCTGGGTGGTAATTTCTGATCTCTGTTACTGAATTTCTCTCTTCCCTCAAAAATGAAAACAAGTAACTGTTCTTACTTAAGTATTTGAGTCTAGAAAGTGGGACATTAAACTCTCAAATATCTGAGCTAACACAATTTCTGAAAAGATTGCAATGATTGGTGGCACTGTAGTTTTGCAGACACATTTAAGGATGACTCTTCCCAATTGGGACAGTCATTGCCCCTTTTTCTGCCCATTTCTAACAATAGTTGTAAAGGTAGAGCTGAGGCTGTGCTTACTCCCATCTGCTTTTTGCTTTTCTTATAGTTCAACTGAGTTGCTGATCTTTTTATGATTACTCAGTGAGGAAAAACTTGTTTATCCTCTTGAAAGGCCTGTGCACCTCATAAAGAAATTTTGTTCCTAATGGCAGCTATATTGCTGAAATTTCATCATGTGTTGCTTTTTATGAGATGTGGACATTTGAAAAAAAAATATACAATTTCTCACAGGCGTGATCTTTGAGGGCAGAATTTCATGCCAACAACATACAAAACGAGTAGCTGAAGCTGGGGCCTGAATAAATTTACTGCAAAGAAATCGTGAAAAAATCCTCTCCCCAGTGGCAGTAAAGCACCTTTTGATCTGTATTTCTGAAGCTGTGGTGTTCATTGTTGCTTTCTTTTGTTCTGCTTCTGCCTCCTTTTTCCCCAACAAGCCTGTTTGCTTTAGCCTGACTGTTTGGTGCTTTGCAGAGCATATCTGTAAAGGGGGATTTCATAGTACATAGGTTTATGTGCCTTGTAAAAATTCCTCACAAATATTGTTCCATCATTGCTTAGCAGGAGTGCAGCACTTTTGCTGCATGGTGCTCTTGACTGAAGGCATAAGTGGTGTATAGGCCCCTGGATAGTTCCTTTGTGCTGAAGCAAATTTAACTCAAGATTTTTACTTAAAACAAGGATAATCATGTTTGCATGTGGCACAGTTTCTTTGGCAGCCTCAGCACCTCAGCCATTTTATGCTCCCTCTTTTTTTTATTGTTATTATAGCAGTTGTCCAAACATCCAATCACGTGGTACAATCTGTCTGGAAATTCTAATTCTGATGAGAGCAGAGGTGGGAAGAAGGAGGTGGCAAATTGAAGGTTTCAGTATTTTAAATTCAGCTTTTGCTTCAGTCTTCTAAGTGTTCCAGAATCCTCCACCGCGATCATGTTACTGGGACGTATAAGTGGTCTCAGAGATACAAAACTCGAAACCAGTATTAAGTCAGCTTGATATTTGTGTGTCGTGGGTTTCATTGTAAATCACTCCAAAGCTGAGCTTGCCATTTTAAGCCTCAATGTGTTAAATTAGCTTGGAGACCTTTAACTGCAGTGGCACTAGGAGATCTCACTTAAATATTGTAAAATGTTATTATTTGACTGGTGTCCCTTTAAACTAGGCTACTTATTGTATCTGCTGAATATTATACCAAATACAGCTTTTGCAGAATTTCAACTTTGTGGCCAGGGACACAGAATGGAAAACACTGACTGCTAAATAACATACAAATTAACTATCCAGAAGTTTAACTCAAGGAACAGATTAATAAAGCTATCAAAACTGCCTATCTTCCTAAATATTATAAATATTATAATCTTACCATGTTACTGTAACCCAGTAAAGACTTGGTGATATCAGCATAAATAATTTTATCTGGTATTTTTCTTTTCAAGATAAATCAAAAGGTGTTAAGATCACATTGGTTTTATGGTCATATTTGATATATGGTAATATCATCTATGTCTGCAGAATTTATGATATTAATATGAGGAGAATGGTGGGATTATTATTATGGGTCACACAGAATTACAGATCCCAATAATAGTACACCTAAAAAAAGAAAAACTGTCAGCTGTAGTGTAGTGTCAGCGCCCATCTTTTCAAGCTGTTGTAGCTCACATTACAAAGAAGGCCATTTTAGCTAGGAGCATAACAATCTCATTGTATTAATCATTTTCTGTGTTTAAGCAATATGAGGATGTCTGCTTTCAGTGACAGAAATAAAATCCTTGAAGGGAACAGTCTGTGAAATAAACTCTGAAGGGACAGTGAGACTGCCTCTCTTTACTCCCCGTGGCCTAATTAAACAGTGGAAAAGCCACCACAAAAGAAATTAAATTTAAAAAGACAGATTAGCAACAGGAAGGGTGTGGCAGCGACTGATGTCCGTGTGGTGCTCCATTTGCAAGTATCATGAAGAGGGGCTGTGCTAAGAAGCAAAGGAGGGAATTGCTGATCATAGATTTTTAAAAAATATTTTCACTTTTGGCAATGACAGGATTCTCTGGTCTTGTCTGGTATTTTCCTTTTGCAATCATCTGCAGCAATGTAACAACAGGAGGAAGCCATACATTCCCAGGTGTGCTATTCTGCTGGCAACATTTCATTAATAGAAAGTATAATGAATAAACAATTTTTAATCAAGATTTTTAAGATGCTTATACATGCCTTTACACATTTTCCCATGCATAAGTATTAGCATTGGACCCAGGCCTTTGCTGGGTGATGGGTTGGATTATTTTTTTTTAATTGCTGGGATCTGTACTGAGGTGATCTGTTTTGCCAGAAACAATATGGCCATTTCTTATCCTTTTGAAAATAACAGAGGTTCAACTGCTGTATCTGTTGAACTCAAAAATGATTGACTTTACTTGGGTAATAATATGTGTTTTTTCCTGGCTATGACTGATACAGCACAATATAACTGGAAGAGTGTGAGCTATCCAAGAACTACAATTACTTTGAAGATAGGAAGTGTCTGTAGGAGAATTGCTAAGACTGTTCTGTCTGGTGCAGTGTCATGTTCTCCATCTTCACACCTTTGCTGTTTGGTATAAGTTGTGTTTGTGCATGGTTTGTGTTTAGACTAACCTACTGTTAATGTTGACACTGCTGGTAAAGCAGCACAGGGAATCAGCGCCCAAGGTGCTCCTCTCTTTCAGTTAGAGCTCTTCCTTTTCCTTTAGGAGTCCTTCCCTTGCAGTGCAAAACAGCTCCCTCATTTGGCAAGCTTTTCCTCTGCTCTTCTTTTATCTCAAAAATCATGGAATTTGTTCTTCCCCTAGGAGTATTTTGTATCCAACAGAGTGTACATAAGTCCATGTCCATGCAGTGTGCCTTAGTTTACTCTCTAAGCCAGGAGGAATACTAGAGAGCTTTTTTTTTTTGCCTCTCCAGAGCAATAATTGTACAAACATTTTACCCAGGTTAATTTCAATGCCCGTTTTGGTGCTTAGAGGCACCTGTTTGGGAGTGCACCATGAGGGTGAGCCATAGCCGTATGAGACACCACAAAACTTATGACTCATTAGTCTTTATGGAAAGTTTCTAAACAAAATTAACAAAGAAGCACACCAAAATATTCTCCAGCTCCAGAAGATAGCTCAGTCACTAAGCTCAGATGTTGAGTTCTCAAGCTGGGAGTCAGCTGTCAGCCCCCAGAACCTCCAGTGTCCTCTCTCAGTCACAGGGACATTTCTCCAACACGCCCCAAGTTGGCCAGTGGAAATATCCATAGGAGCAGTCTGATGAACGGCTTATCCTGCTCAATTTCTGCATTGTTGCTTCAAGAAAAGTGGAAAAAAATGTTTTCAAGTTGTTGCTGTACCTACAGGTGCTCCTTTTCACAGAACAAAGACCCCAGAGCCAATGGCTATTAAGGCAACACTCATGAGGAGGGACAACAGACAAGATGTTTCTTTGTTCCCTCATTCTGCCCCAGTATTCTTGGAAGGCAGTGTTCTATGTTACTTCACACTCTCCAGTCTTTATCAAGCATGGACAATGTTTCACCCTATGTTATGCAAATATCAGATCACAAGCAATAGAGAAAATTGGGAAAAGCTTTACCCTGACGCCTCTGTGTAGGCCAGACAAATTACCCAAGCTCACAGAGGAAACAGGACACATTGTTTGAGGTATGGTATAGTGAAAAAATTCCCTTTATGTGCCTTTTGTCATTAGAATTTATGTCTCGGAGACAAGTCTTCCCAGAGACTTGCCTACAACATTTAGCCTTGCACTACCTTGAGTAGCATTTGTCTTTCAGACAAACTCCAGCCAGTCAGGATTGAAAGCCACAGCACAGAATGGACTTCACAGTTTTAATTCTTAAGGCAGTAAATGTTAAAACAAAAATACTGGCTAGATAAAATTATTTTCTGTTGTTTCTTTTAAACAGGAAAAGAATATTAGATATTTCATCAGCATTTTAGAGCCCAGAATACATTCACTATGTTTCTGAAAACCACCATCACCTTTCACTGTTACTGTATGTGATTTTTCTATTACTGAATAAATGCTATTGGACAGAATTTTGATGATTCTATGTGCAGGTAAATACTAGGATTTGGGGAATGAGTAAAGGCTGCTTGGTGATAACAAATGTAGAAAAATATATGAGTGAAAAAGCAGTTGCTTCTTTATGGGTAGTGTCATATATGGCTGTATGCTCATTGCATGAATATCTATCACATGTTGGTTTATGTTAGAAAACATGATACTTGAGGTTTCATGTATATGAGTTTCTTACTGTTATGGTTGGGATTTTCATACATCCCCAAAAGAGAGGTGTATTTTGAATGTATTATGCTTTTCTGTGCTTTGTTATTGCCAGAAGCTTGAAATCAATACTGCTTTCTCTTTCTGATAATTAAAAGGATGGTTTATCTTTATATGGATCTTTAATTTTAATAAGCTAATAATTCTGATTTTAGCTACTATTATCTTAATAGCTAAGCCTTCTTAAATGTTTTTATTGTAATTCCTTTGGATAGTGTTGCCATTTTTTCAGCCTGCATGAATCCTTGCTCTATAGTGACGTCTGCTGGAAGTGGGAAACTGGAATATTCAAGGGCATATTTAGGCTTTTTTCAGTTCAGGGTTGGTTTTATCCTTTTACATGTGTGAAGAATGGACTGCATAGAAGAGCAGCATCACATTTTCCCATTCCCTAAGAAGTGTTGTTTCTGCACTGGACTTCATAGAATTTGGGCTTTATCTTGTGGCAAGCATGCATTTCGCGCCTTGCAGTGCATTCCATCAGTGTAATTTTTGACACTTCTATTCTTGTCATAAAAGTTGATAGTTGGAAGTCATCAGGTTCTGAGAAATAAGTATTTATGCATTGTATCAGATCCATACTGAGGTGCTCAGATTCAATTATGACTTCTTACTGACAGTCCTGACACCAATATTTAAGTAATTATAGAGGAGTCAATGAAAGAAATTTATGCTTTTAATCTGACATTCAGAATTAGGTAATATTTACTTTATATCTTAAAATAGGTATAACATTCAAAATAGATACAAACATTTTGCCTTAGAGCTAAAAAAGAAAAGTAATGAGCCCATTTTAAAGTGAATTCAAAAAGCAATCTGATTTTAGTTCTTGCAATGCAGAGCAAATAAAATAAAAACTATCGTACTTTATTTACTAACCGATGAATTGAATTGTCCCCCTTTTATTACCGATATAAAGCAAAGACTATGAAGAGGCAATCATTTTTGCAGCTATCAGACTTTCAGTAACATATCTCTTGTGGCTTAAATAACAGATAGTTTAAGTGTTTTTCCATTACCTTCGTGTAAATGAAAAATGCATAAAATATTTTAACAAGGCAAAGTAATCCGAGGAGATTGTTATTTTGTGTTACAAATTAGGTTATTTCTGTCATAAAATTAAAGGAAAAAAAATCAACGCAAGGACATTTCAGCTTAATATCATTTACCAGAACGAACATGTAACAGATTTAATGAGCTAGCAGGTCACCTGAATCCAGCTGTTTCCGACCAGCTTTATGAAACGGAGAATGCAGCTAACGGTAGGAGGTAAGCATTATTACAAGCTCTCAAGGAGTTACAAAATCGATTTCTGCTTGAATGAATTAATTTAGATTATCAATTTATAACCAGCTACATGAATCCCATCAACTCAACAATTCAGTGAATGATCAGGCTCAGCCCTTGCAAGAGCTTAACAATTAGAGAGCTCTATAGTTATCTCCTGTCCTACGGTGTTGCTAACAAAGTTCCTTAGTTTGACAGAAAGAGAAGGAAAATGTTTGCTTAAGGACATAGCAGGAGTGAAACATCTTTGGTGCGAGAAAAGAGCAGCTACCATGGAGCAACTGTGTTCTTGTGTCTTTCCTTTCCTAGAAATTCTTCCAAAGGTAACTGAAATGGAGTGGTTCTTTTACTGGCAACAAAATATGACCAGTGCAGGGAAGAGGCCAAGCCATCTAATTTCAATCATGTACTTCTTTAGAAGAAAATAAAAGATAGGATGTGAAAGCTAATGCGTATAACTGTCACACATTCTAAAAGTTTATACCTGTAGTGCTATTAAAAATCTCTTGCCTTTTTGCTGGAATGCAGCAAGGTAGTTCTTCTTCCTCACCATTCTAGTGCAGTCATTAAAACCTGTGAAAAGAGAATATAAATTGCTGCTAGTCAGAATGTTACTATTTTATTTTGCAGAAGTGTTAAATAGCTACTCAGGATGCAAGTCAGTGATGATTCAGACCGTCCATCTTTTAATCTTTGACTTGTCTCTTTCTTGTAATGTTGCAAAATGGTTAAGAGTAAAAGGACATTTGCTGTGTCTTAGTTACTGCTGTCTCCTGAGGTATAAAATACACTGCATACTCTTCCTTGGCTGTTCAGTCATTTTTGGCACCATCTTCCTTGTCTCAGAAGATAAGAGTGGTACAGTAAGTACAGCACTTTATTAGCAGCATATGATTTATCACCAGAACATTAAACTTAAATAAGTAATTGTGTTTATAAATATTCTTTAACAGGAGCTGGGATTCTGGATTTAGTAATACACGTCAGTGGTGAAGTATGAAAAAGTGATCAGCTGTTAGGTCATAAAGCCTTATTGTTGCCTGAAAATACTCTCAAATTATTACATTTTAGGGCTGAGTAAAATCAATAGGATTATATTGTTCTTCTTCTAAAAGGTACATTTGCAGTGCAGTGTTCAAAGAGTAATAGGCATGATGGCTTCTGTTAGGGACAAAATGAGTTGCACCTACGTCATGTGGGAAGTATACCACTAAAAGACCTCAGATTCCTGACAGTTTTAAACCACTAACAAAAATTGTTAAATAGCTCTGTTGCCCTTATGCTGTAAGAAAGTGGAGGGTTTTTAAGTACTGGAAATGCATCTTCTGGACAAACTTGGATATGTTCACGTGGGTTGACAGTGCTTTCTTTTTTTCTTTCCTTGACTTGGCAGTAAACAGCCTTCTATAAATTCTCTCTGGGCACACAAAAATTGAAGACAACAATGCAAACCTATTCTAGTGAAACAATTAAAAATTATGAGAAATCCTTTTTTTGTAGTCTTTTCTGTAGGGTTAGCTCTAAGTTGACAATCAACTTATTGCCTTGTTCCTCATTATTTATTATTATTTTAGCAAGGTTTTATGCTAGCACTTACAGAAGCCAGTGATTGTGAGATGGTAGAATTTAATAATCTCTGATTTCCTGCGACAGGCATTGTACAGTCTTGTAAGAAGAGTTAGCCCACCCTGTAGACCTCAGCCTGAAAGCTCTTCCAAGCTACACATAGGTTCTCAAGATCCATAAACTGACCCTGCAATAGGTTAACTGAGTACATGGGAATTGTCAGCCAATCAAACAGTAAAGGAACCCACCTGGGATGCTCTTATTTCCATCTGTACCAATCACAGCAGGTACCATACCTTTTGGAAAGTAAGATTTTAAGTATATATGTCACTGAAGAGAGAAACCCTGTAAGTTTTTATGTGTATGCCTAGTGCCCTATGCACTTTCCCCACCAGCTACTATAAAACCAAATTCAGTGGATGGGACAATGCTGCCTTTGGATGGACATTAGGGATATTTGCTGCTGAAGACACTGGGCTTTACAAAAGTAATGCTTGGTATCAGCATGTGTTGCTGTCCTGCATGCAGTACTGGAAAAAATGTACCAATGGCAGCTCTGTACCTCTGTCTTTGCAGTGTGAATTTTCCACAGATTTCTATGCTTCTGCTGCCACACTCTTTCCAATACCCAAGACAGCTCCTTCAAAGCTAATTCCAGTGTCAGTGTGATCTCCTCTACTGTGATGGTTGACTCTGAGGGGACAGCTAAATAAATCTCCCGCTGTGAGCTTTCATTGAAGAAATTCTTTCTCTCAGATTTGGATAGTTTATCCCTAGAGCATGCTATCATTCATGGATGGGCAGCTAAAAATTAACAGGATTCAGAGGCTCAGTGACTTCCCAAATGTCAATCTTTCATGTCCAGCAGCTATTGGGCTGAGATGAACCTGCAGCTTTTCCTTTGAGGGGAGAACCTCTTTCCTTGTGCCTTATGAATCTCCCTTTCTTTATGCCCATAATCACTTAGTAGATGAACTGTGGAGCAAATCCATCACGAGGTGGGATCTGTTGCACAGCCTAAAAACAAGGCCTTTTCTGTCTGTGTGTTTGGTCAAGTAGTTGTAGCTATCTGTTCAAGCACAGTGAGCTAAGGTTTTAGATGTGCTGTAATAATGTCCCTTATTGCACTGTGGCGAGTTTTAACTCGAGAAAAATTTAAGTCTTTTCCAACCGCGGCAAGGAAGGCCCAGTTAGAGTTTCTATCAGTGGTTCCTGTGGTGAGGTGTGCCTGGGTGCCAAGGCAGGGGTGTGTTAGGGGTGAGCAGCCTGTGTCCCAAGCACAAAAGCCCTGTGAGACTCACACTGCTTCTGGGGGCCACTGGGGTGTTTCTGCACCATGATCCTGGGAGGAGAAGTCCTGCACCAAGGTACCTGAGCAGTGCAGGCAGAGGTGGCTCAGGGCAGCCAGGTGGATTAGCAGAGACATTCCTACAGAGCTCCTGACAGCAGGAGAGGCAAAAGGGATAGTCCAGCATGGTGAGAAAAGGGCTGGTACCAAAAAGATTCAAAATATTAATGTCAAGTTCAGCCACATCTCAGACAGGATACACTGTGCCTGTGTAGTGTTTGTAAAACAACCAGCAGAAAAAGTAATATTGCTGAAATTAATTAATATGGCTAAATAAGATGTAGGGCTGTGGCCTTCAGAAAGTTAAATGCTTTTTGCACAGAATGCTTCGGCCCATTAGCAAAAATGATGGCATTTTCTTTAAGACTTCTTATGTTCTTTTGCAAACAAAGCAGGTTGTACTAAATAAACTCTGTTTCAGTAGTTTTACTACCTTATTATTATCAAAGTTCATGAGATTTTCAACTAACTTTCTGGTCAGAAAGTATATTAATAGCCTTGTTATGTGAGGATTTTCCTTAGCATAGTTTCAGAAAGGTGCAAACATATTCGTCAGAAGTGATTATTTGTTTAATTATGCCAGAAAATGCTGGTAAGCTTTTGAATTTTCTAATTTAGTCCAGTGCAATTTTTTTCATTATTTTCATAACTCTAGATATAATCAACTGTAATATTTCAAACATATGTTTCCATTTTATTTTATGTTGGCAAAGCCTTTGATTGCAGTCCCCAGTGCTTACCTTAACTACACCTCATAGAGGCTGTAAATACAGCTCTCCTCAGCTGCATTGCAGCTAGAGACAGCGTCTGGCAGCAGCCTAGGATGGGCAAATGACCTCAAAATCCTGAGGGCCTATAGCAGCGGTGTTCCACATTATTGATAGTAGCAGAGATATTGACAGTCTGTGCTTGGAAGGAAAATAGGAGTTTGATATGACATATTGTGTGTCTCAGCAAGACTCATAAATAATTTTGACAAGTTTTTGTATGCATGGGAAAGTCCTTGATTCAGCCTCCCATAAAAATAAACTTCTATTATGGAATGTATTTGTCAAGTGGCTGTGTGATGGATGGAGCTGCGTTTACCCCTTGGCAGTTCGATGAGTTTTAGATGCACAGCTTACCAGAGAGGATTTACGGGCAGTACAGAAATAATTATTCAGTATGAAATACATAATTCCTGTACCTGCATTTTCATTTTTTATTATATTTTGTTTCTGTTGCATTTCTGGTCTTTAAGACAAAAGGCCTTACCATTTTACTTGGAGCTGTTGAATGCCTGTAGTTTTTTGTTTGGAGAAACTAAACCTGGCTTGTATTTTGTTAATTGAATGTAAGCTCTTAGCAAATAAGGCAAAACCAGACAAGTTTGCATCTGAAAATTTTTATTTTCACTAATTAAAACTCTCTTGAAAGGATTTCTTAAGCTTCTGGTGGGAAAAAACATTAACAAATCATATTAAATTTAGATTCTTATGATAACTCTTGCTCATATTGCTCTTATTGTCTTTTTCTTTTTCTTTTTTTTTCTCTTTTTTTTTTTTTTTTTAACCAAGCAGTATGCTCACATGAAGAGGTCACACTTTTCTGACACTGAACCCAGAGCACCTGGCACATTTGTTCCATTCTTCCTTAAGGCTGCTCCCTCAACTCTTTCTTCCCTGACTTTTCTTTTTTTTTTTCACAGTACTCCTGCTTTTCTGTCAGGGCTGCCTTCATATCTCCTCTTACCTCTGTCATTTCTGCCTGTTCATTACTCACTCCTTTCACCTGTTATGTTTTTACTCATTTAACTTTTTCTTTAGACTTTCTCTCTTTTTTTCCCTATTTCTGTCCTCCTAACTGGATGTTCTTCATCCTGTTAACAGTTTCTCCAGCCTTTTTCCTTTACTTCCTTCCTGCTCCTCCAGTCCATTTCTTCTTACCTTTTTTCTTATTTGTTCTCACCATTGTCTCACGTTCTAGCTTACTTTTACACAGTTACTTTATTTCAGTCACTTACTATTTTTCAGTCCCTTCCTTCTCTATTACTAACCACTCCTAACAGTCATATTTTCTTCCCAGTTTGCAACTTCTGACCATGACCTTCTGATAGATACCAGTTGTTCTGTCTTCCCAAAATGTCTTCCTTGTTTGAAACTTCCCAAAGTTGTGAACATGGCACTTTTTTAGTCTTTACAGGACTACCCAGTTTTGGATAGTTCCCATATCCATGTAGAAGAATCACACTGTCCTAACTTGCAAGGAAGAACAGTGTAGTCTTGAATGTGTTAACAAAGCTTACTATTGTAAAAGACTCAAAAGAGTACTAATTTTTAAAATAACTTTCACCATTTAATATAGCATATCATGGATCAGGCTACGAGATCCTACTCATTACAGGCAGGAATTATTGTGAACAGAGAATTTCTAAAGAAAAAGCAAGCCGTTTTTAAATGTAGAATATTTATTTTAAGACTTCATGCCATTTACTATAGTCTGTAGATATGGCAAATTAGAATTTCTGTTCTTCATTTAAACACATTCTGAGATTTGTGTAGAGCAATTTGAATGTAAAAAATGTGCCTGCTCAAACAGTCTGTGGAAATAAGACAGTATGTTAATCCTTGCAGTCAGCACCTGGATTCTAAAAATTGGTCACAATTAGAGTTGTGTTAGCCTCAGGCATACAGGCACCTGGCTGGGCTGCTCACACACAGCTCCCATGCTTGGATTTGAGCTGCTCCCCAAGCTGCCACTGCCTCTCCAGGAGGGTGTGGTGTCCATCCAGTGCCTCCTCTGGCCTGTCTGACCCTGGAGGACATTTCAAATAGCCTTCAGCATCTCAGATACCACCAGTGGGCAGCTGAGCTCATGCATTTCTGTTTGTTCAGCATGCAAAATAATGTTACATATCTCTTCTAATATATTAGAATTTAGCTTAAGTTAGGAGCAGAGATTCAGCAGCAATCTTGTTTGGACTGTGTCAACAAAACTTTGTAGAACAACTAAATAGCAGGTGCCTGCTCGCAGTTGCATCCTCTGACTGTCTGCCATTCTCCCATACATGCAATACCATATGGGGCATCCTTTGATTCTGACTCTTTACCTTCTACTGCAAATTGTCCACCAAAAGCCTACTTTTAGTAGTTTTTTCTAAATCCTGTTCGTAAATGGATAGTATCTGCCCAGCAAAACTGAATTGCTACTATGGCTGATCTAGAGAACACATGTAAACAGGAGGAAGGACTTGGTCTGCTACAGCTAATTATGCCAAGGCAAAAATCTGGCAGAGGGGAAAGCCAGACAGTTGTGAATTAATTAGCAGTCATGGAATTGTGTTTATGCTGTCTTGTCTCACACAGGTCAGGGCATTCCATGCTCAAGAGCTGGGAGCTTGAGCAGCAAGTGTTCCTCATTTTCCTGCCATCTCCACCGGGAAGAACATCTCCTGAGGGGAAGGGAAATTTTCTCTTTGTTAGATTGGGACCATAAGTGATAAAATCTCCTTTTTCCTTCAAATGTCATCCCATAAGGGTATTTTAAATAGTTGCCGGGTTTATTGAGATATCACTGTTTGGTCCATGATAGCTGAAGGTCTGTCTGTACTTCCATTATAAACTTCCTTAATAGGAAAGAATTAATGACCTAGCTATTACAAGTATTTTTGGCCTAAATTTTACTTGTGAAATCCTCATCTAGAAGCAAAAATATTTACAGAATGCTTTTCTTTCTTTTTTTTTTTTTTTTTTTTTGTGCAACCACATTCCCTGGAATTTGGATGCTAAAGTAGGAAAAGTAATATTTTATATTTGTATACCTGCTTTTCTCTTTCTGAATGTCATGGAAAGAGGTGAAGGATGGGGGGGACAGGTAACTGTAAATCTGTAAATGATTATGTAAATATGCACTTAAGGGGCTTTTTTGCTTTATTTTGGGGGATTTGAGGGATAGGCTGCTGCATGTTAAGTATTTGTGAATGTTTTTTATGCATGCCCCTTCCTTCTTCCCCAAACCTGCTGCTTCATTCGCAAATTCTTTTAACAAAATTTTTTTAATCTTTCTCATAGAGCTCTGTATTAGCAGTGTTGTATTAACATTAAGCTTTCTACTAAGTATCAAGCAATTTCTCAATGTGCAGTTCTGTGTCAGAGATTTCTATTACTAATATCTTCAGGCAACTTCATTTCAATCCATGTTGTGCTTCAAGGATCTGTCGAAGTGCACTTCAATGCATCTGAAAACATCCTCAAAATAGAACAACATGGATTGAAATTGAGGGGCCTGGAAGCAAACCAGAGGGGACAATAACAGCTTAGTAAAAGTCTTATTTTTCTCTAGTCTCGCTTCCTTTTTTATACCACCATTAAACATAGGAAGTTGAACAACAATTAAATACAGTGGCTTGCTGTAGCAGCGTGGCAATCTCCCTGGAAGAAAAATCATTCACAAGTCTGAGGGTTAAACTGATGGCTGTTTCTGAACCTATGTGGCTGTCCTCCTCTGGTACTCAGATTTCAAAGGGTGAAACTGGAAGTGCTCTTGCTGATTTTTAAGCCCCCTATCCTCATATACAAACCTCATTTTTTTTAATTCAGCAAAATTAGTGTTTGTTACTATTGAATGGAGATGCAGGACAGGATTTTCTCAGCACTGTACCTGTTACAGACTAGCTTTCAGTTTTCATGTACTTCTCTCATGAGGATAAACAAAAGAATAAAAAGCTGCTTTCTTTCTCTTTTTTCCTGCAAAATATGAATAGCAATGATGGTTGCTTCCAAGGAATCATTTCAAGTGATTTTCTATTAGAAAATAAAAGTTTTTAGAGGATAATAGAAATACTCTTGTCAAAAACAGAACAAAAAATGTTTGCTGTGGAACCTGTTTGTGTCATTAGACACAAATTAAAAGTAATATCTTTGAAAGTATGTGTATGGCATTTAATGTGGAGTTTATGGCCAAAATTCTGTGCATGAATATACTATTGCTTTGCTGGGTGGCACTAGGTGCTCTCACAGACAGTTTTGTAGATGAAAGATGATCAGAGTTCAAACCTGGGATCATTCTGTAGGCATGGGGGCTGCATTATTTCCCTAAACCTAAGGAGATTTCTGGTTAGTTTGTGTATTTTAGAGCAAAAGTTCTGAAAATAAACTATTAGTGTAATTTATAATATGATATCTGGCTCAATTTCAAGAGAATTTGAAAGATAACTTAAGGAAACTGATAGTGCAGTCACCACAGTGAGCCACCAATACCCAGTGATTTTATTTATTTATCATGTACATATGTATAACAATTAGTGTAACAGTTTCTGTAATTTAGGGATATAATATGATCAAAGTAGTTGTTTCACTTGTGACCAAAGTACGTGAAAAAAAAGGGGAATGTACTATTTACTAATATGGACTCAAGACAGATACCCATTTCATTTTAGCAAGTATGTTTGTTTAAAAGAGGCAAGAGTGCTGGCTACTTATTAGTAGAATAAAATCCAATCACATATGAAAAAAATTTATTTAAAAACTTGTTAATATTTTATTACTTTTTCTGTATGTTGGGCCAGATTTACCTAATGGAAAGTTCCTTTAGACTGTTTGGTTATTCCAGTGGCATGTAGTTAAACAGTCCCTGAATAATACTGATGTGTAAGAGGGGCCCTCACTTTGGAGAGTACCCACATACTGTAAGTTGTACTGTCTTTCAGCCAGTCTAGGAGCAAGGTAAAGGACACTTTCCTCCCCATTCATCAGGGTGCAACCTTAAATACTGCATTTTAAATTAAACAAGTAGGTCACTGGTGCTTTCATATTTTCTGTATTAAATACAGCAGCAGAAGTAGAGAGAATATGGCCTGCTTTGTTCATGAACATTTTCAAGTCCTGAGTGGAACTGAAGGTGCTAATAGGTGCTAATATCTTCAGTAGGTAAAAACTTAGAGCTTTTTTTTCCAGATGTACCCAGGAAATCTGCTTCTAAGTGGTGTAAAATACAGTGAACTGAAATTTTTACTTCAGGCCAAAGTTATGCCTTGGAGGTTTGTTTTAAATACAGGAGGCTTTGCCAGTATCAACTGAACAGAGTTACTAGTGGAGGTGGCTTGTGAGTGATTCCATACAGTGAGGTGTCTAACTGGAAGAACTAGAACCTAAATTAGGTACTACTTAAGCTGTGTTCACTAAAGAAAGTTTTAAAATCCATTTTCAGATCTGGTGGGTGTTTGTCAGATATTCATGTGGACATATAGATGTTTAGAAGTCCCTTTTTATTCAAGATCAATTTGGCTCTGCCAGCTGCAGTTTAGAGGTAAGAAAAGTCATGAAAATTATTCAGTTGTTCATGACTAAGAGGGGAAAAAAAGTAATTTTATAAAGCTCTGATTTTGTTATAAACCAGAACCTAAAGCCTGAGTGACAGTTCAAAAGACTTCAGTTTTATTGTTGTGTGAAGCTTGCCCCTAACCATCCCAAAATCAGAACATGGACTCCACAGCCCAGCTTTGCCTGAAGAGATACAGTCTTGCATTTCTGGATTCCAAAGGGTTTTATTGCCTCCTGTATTTTTCCATTGTCCTTCAGCCAAGCTCAACAAGACCAAACTTGCCTTTCTTAACATCATGTCTGAGGTAAAAATCTAGAAAATCACCACAAAGAAGAAAGAAGCTGACTCAAGAAATTTCATGTACCTTCTCTAGAAATCTGACAAAAGAGAAGAAAAAACTCCATTAAGTCATTCTTTGCCCTGAAGCTTAATTTATTCACGTATAATGCACTATCATGTTATCATTGTTAAACTTCCTGTTTAACAATATTTAACAATGTTTTCCTGTTTTTCCTTTTGAAAAACAGGAATTGAAAAGTTGAAATAATTCCTTTTACAACATAAGCTTTGTGCTGTTGCTTGGGTCTCTAGTTTAGTCGTATGCATCTAAATTTTGGCATACAAACTTCACAACCTTAAGGATTTTTTCCAGTTAAGATATGAAAATAAAGAAAAAATAATCAGAAGTTGCAGACAGGAGTTGTAGAATATTCTGAGTTGGAAGAGATCCACAAGGATCATCAAAGCCATCTCTTAAGTGAAATCAGCATGTATAAGATCTGAAGTGGATCAGAAATCCAGTCCTGAGGCAAATAGAACTGAGGAGAATAAATGGATTTTAACAACTGTTAGTACTGACTGCAAGTGTCCTTCTTCAAAGCCATGTTTCTTTAGGGTAGTTTTGAGCAGGCCAAACTATGAACTGCATTCTGATGCTGAATTGGGTCTTAGTCATCCCAAGTTTCTCTCTTGGTTTGAACAAGATTAAAGTCAGAACACCACTGGCTGTGAATATCATAATTTCTTATTGTAAAATTTGTTTAATGATTAATGAAATGTGAAGTCTTCATTACACAATATTCTGTTGTGTTTTTTTTTCCTCAGTTCCCACCTCTGGAGAGACATTAAAGTTTTGAACTTTTTTTTTCCTTTTTGTGCTGTGATTTCTTCTCTTTTATGCTTTTCAGAAAGCATCTGTTGTTTATTTAGTTGAGAGACTATGTGTTGTAAAATTACCTCATTAATTGTTTTTTTCTAGTGAAGTTTTTAAGAATTCCAATGTTTAAATAGGTGCTAATGTTTTTTGCTTTGAAAGTCTCCATGTTTACTGCCACAATAAGGATACAAGTAATTTTATAATCTTAATGTTTTCTATCTGTGGAAAAGTTTCTCTTGTACATCTTTTTTGATGCATTTCCCATGTGTTGGTCTTCATTTTGTGCATTTTCTAATCTGTAATTAAAAAAAAATCTTTCTATCCTACATTATAGTATGATGGTGATCAAATATGAACATGGTTACAGGTATTGTGTTACAGGAAGGGTATTCTTTTTGTAAGTGTCATGATGGGCATTAATGATATTTCAACAAAACAAAATTTTATGCAAAAATTTTTTCTTAATTAAGGATTTCAGAACTTCATTAGTTTGGCTGTGCAGTCCACAGAAAGATGAATTTCAGTCATTTAGCTCTGTTTTCTAATCTTTCTTCACAGTCTCAAATGTGTGTGAATCTCTAATAGTACATAGTATATACATGCAAGTTTCCAACATCCTGCTGCATCTGAATTACATTTTGATTTTAGTTTAGGGTTTTTTTATAATGATAGTTTTCTACTCTTTTGATTTCACATGATGAAAAAATAGCTGGCATGGAGTGTATCAGACTTTCCAAAGAGCATCACCAGACAGGGGCCAATCATGGAAAATCACAGACAGCATGAGGAAAAATTAGAAAATGAAAACGGGTTATAACTGAAACCAGACTATCAAACTTCTTGACAAACAGACTCTAGGTTATAGTACAGCAGTTTATTCAGGAGCCAAATGGCAAGAAAACCTTTTTATGCTATATGATGGGACATACCTTCCCAAGCCAAATAGAATTATCCTGTAAAATGCAGTTTGAATAGTCAGATTTCAGTCTTCTCTTTAACTTTGTGTGAGCTTTATCTAACCTGAAAAGTGAGTATTTTTTAAAGCAACTTAAAAAAAAAAAAGGTGGTGCTACACAAAGGTAGTCTTTTTAATCAGCTGTGGTGCTCTTAGACAGTGTCCTAGAAAGCATGGATTTACAGAGATCCTGCTAGCTAAATAGGAGGTAATCACAAAAAAGGAAAGAGGGAAAGAACTTCAGAGAGTCCTTAAGATGCACTGGAGTTCATGCATCCCATTTTTTGTTTGCTTCATTCCTTTTTTGAAACTCCTCTCTACACTTCATCTCAGGCTAGGACTGACATGTTTCTCTTTTCCTTTACTTCACTTTCTACTGAAGTATCAGAATTATCTCCTCACTCTACAGTGAATTTGATTGCTTATGTTTATTTAATCTCTCCTTTCTCTGCCCTCTCTGTTTTTTCTCTTACTCTTCATGATTATATAATGTGCAGTGTGTAGTTAAATTTGGTGTAAACCTGTGTTCTAGGATTAGCTCTAGTTCACCTAGATACAGTTCCCTGTAACTAGGTGAATTGAGATATAAAGCTTTCTGATAAAAACAAGACTCTAGCAAGAGACTAATTCTTTGAGTATTTAAGAAAAAGAAATTAAATTTAGCCTCAGCGTTCTTTCTCATATTGCATTTCTTGCAGTCTGTTCTGGTTTGAAAGCAAAACCAGCGAGAGACTACAAGTCAGAAATGCAATTTATTAGGAAAAGAAAAAAAATGCAATAATACAAAAGAAAAACCACTGATAGAGTCAGAATACAACCTGACACCCTGTTGGTCAGGGTGTTGGTAGCAGTCCAGTTGGATTGGTGGCTGCAGTCCTCCTGAAGTGACAGTTGTGGTTCTGTTCTGTCCTGTAGAAAGGGTGTAGTCTTCCTCTGAAGATCTAGTGGAAAAGACAGCTGTTCTTCTGGGAATCCAGTGAAAGACTCACTGTTCTGTCCCCAACCCCAGATTATATCCAGGTGGGGATTCTTAGCTCCTCCCCCCCGGGCAGAGCATCTCCCAATGGGCTGATATCAATTCTGTGAGTCCTGGGGTGGGTCCATTAAACAGAAATGCCTCCTGGAGGGAGTTATCTCTGAGTCATGTGGAAAGGCATTGATGGGCCCATTAACAGGAGATAAGGGAAAAAAAAATGTCCCTCCTGCTTTCAACAACTCTTGAGGATGGGAATAGAATATATCTTTATATATTGTAACCTAGGACACAGTCCCTTATACCTCTTTCCTTCAAGAAAAATACTTGTTTTCAGATTCAAATCTTTACTTCATCTTTTTTTTTCTCATTTTGCCTCCATTTCCTTTCTCTCTCTCTTTACAAGCAAGTCCAAAGAGCAAGTTGGACAAGTAGCTCATATTTTATTCCTTAGCCCAGGACTTTGGCTACCAAAGCAAATTGTTCTGTACAATAATAGATTGGTAGAATCTGGTTTTAAAGTGGAACAACCCAAGAATTTCTTCCTTTACAAGCAGGTTTTCTTTTCTTGCGCAGCATTTTTTTCAAGTGCACAAAATTGAAGTATATAAATTTATTACGTTTTGTTAATATTCTCAGTAGTTAATGAGAAAATTGCTAGACATAGTTTTGTGTTTGTTTTCTTTGCTTCTCTTTGATTGATTTTAGTTTAAGTTTCAAATACTTTAATGATTACTCTTTAATGATTCACCTATTCTAATATTAGGAGGGTAAACCCACTGCTGAAGCAGTAATTTTTACCTCTTACCTGCAAATAATTCTTTCCCTCTAAAAAACATAGAATAAACTTGAGACTGATTCAGAACCCTGAAATTTCCAGGACTTGGAATTCATACCTACATCCAAATTTCACAAATGGCACCTATTTCCATTAGATGGTAAAATCGGGAAGGAAAAAATGTTCTATTTAAACATTCTCTGATTGCATATTTCAGTCCTTATTCTGTGTCTGTAACTAATCCTAGATCAAAAGTTCTGAACAATTTACATGTAAACATAAACAGGAAAATACTGTTTCAGCACTCTTCCAGCCATCTTTTAAATAAGTGATAGGTGTTAAAAATGGTAGTTCCAGCCACACATCCTTCCTAAAAGTCATTTCAGTCCAGCTGGTAATCATGAGTTGAGTTTGGATTTGTTTTAGGACTTTGTTCTTCTATTTTACCTATTGATGGAATGATGAAAATGGAGGTTACATGGCGTAAGTGGTGACCATAGAGCGAGTAGCTGTCAGAGCTAAGAACTCCTAGAGCTGCTTTCTTTTGTCTCTTGCACCAAGCAAGGTTGCAAAGGTTTGGCATCATAACTGATGGAAGTGACTGCTTTTGCTTTTTTTGTTTTGTTTTTTTTTTTTTCTCAATCCAGATTGTAATGTAAGTAAGTGGCATATAATAGTTGTTTTTTGTATTCATGTTGAGATTCATTGTGGTCTTTCAAATGGTGTTTACATGAATCTGTGAAAGAGCAAAACATCATGGACTTTTAAAATAGAAATATTAGTCAATAAATAGTGTAGCTGAAAAATCAATAATAAAATGTAGATGGCTTTTACTGCTAATTTAATTAAGTCTGTATCATGTGTAAAATTGCATATAGACACATAGGTAGAGCTGCTTACCCGTATTGAAATGTAACTCTCATATACCATTTGAAAACGAGCTGACATGAAACTTGCTATAAAAAATGAAATATTCTAAGATATCCAATATATCTATGAATAAATGAGATGTGCAGAAATAAAAAGGGAAAAAACAACTCCAAGTTGTCTGAAGAATTACATGAAGATAATAGAGAGTTTTTGGTTTTTTTCCTTATTGATTATTCCCAGAACTTAAGGTTCCACCGTTAGATTGACAACTGAGTTATTTGCCCTTACCTAGTGACTGACAACAGATAATGGAAAGGCTTTTACCATGATATAACAGCAGAGAATAATTTCTAATTTACTACTATAGTTCTCATCAAAAGTACCCCAGCAAAAACAGTAGATTTATCACTTCAATTACTGGAATTTCACATTTAGTTTAAAGAGACATGTTTCTATAATGTGACAGGCTTTACAGATTCTGAACTTCTTCAGACATTTCAGCTATCAGAGTAATCAGGAAAAGATATAAATGAAAGCAATTGTTTTAGTTTTATAACTTTCAGTGCTGTCTACTGGCAAGAAACGAAACAGGTCATAAACTGATGGTCTTTGCCAAGTCTATAAAAGGGGGAAAAAAAGACAATCCATATCAGTCTTTTTTACTTTTTTTTAAACCAACTGTCTGATACTGGATGAGAATAACGTTAAAATAGTATTCAATTAATATCTACAAATTAACTTTTATGTCTATATTTCTTAAACTAGAAATATAGACACAACACCCTAGTGATAATAAAATGTTGTTTACCTCAAAATATATTGAGTATATTTTAATACATTTATTCATATCACTTCTGTCCAGCTTGCATGCCTCAAGCTATGAGAGGGAACCAAAAGATAAAAAAAAAACCCTAACATAAAAACAGTCAACAATCATAGGCCTCTGTACTCTAAAAAAAGGCCATGTGAATGATTTTAAAACTTATTTTAAATATCCTAATGGATAGTGTTTTCTACTTTTGGGGAAGATAGGTTTTTCACTGTTTTTTTTTTGAGGAGCATATCTTTAATTTTTATAATTCACCCCCCACTTGGGTGTTCTCAGGTTGGGAAATAGGAAGTGCACATGTAACTGGGGACGCTGGGGCATTTCTTAAGCCCAGATTTGAATACTCTCAATGTGTCCCAGCCTCATATCAGGCAATATCTGGTCACAGATGTGCTCCCATGTGCCTCTTTTCTTTTGCTTTCCAGAGTGCCCTGATTTCTTGTTCAAAGACAACTTCTGCTTGTAAACTGATGGGCAATTCTGGATTCTCCCCAAATTGGGTCCCAGGCCGGAGGATTGAGGAACAAAATGCTGGTGTGAGGGTTTGTGTCATGGTACCCTCCAATCAGTCAGGTTAAATGCAGTAAACAAATCTTGGTAGAGTACTGCGCTGTACTTTGCATTTTATGGCAAATAAATCAATGCACCACAGGACATCTGATCTGACTCTAGGTTCACTTCAGGAGATTTGGATCTGTGTCTAGAGAAATAGCCTTTATCCTAACATTGTGGTTATGCAGACAGGCATACCAGTCCTCCCCGAAGTTTCCCTTTTGCAGACAACCCTTGGCAATCCCTCCCATTTCTCAACAAATAAAAGGCATTGAAGGAGGCTTTTATGAAGGATCCCTACCAGAGAAAGTCAGCACATTTTCATGTGGGATTCCTAGTCCTTCTGCAAAGAGTCATTTCTGTCTTAAATACCATTTTGCTCAGAGATGTTCCTGCCTCCTCCTTTCAGGCCAGGGAGCAGGAGGGTAGGAGTGGGAATCAAAGGCACATGGCATCAGTGCACGCTGCAGAAGACTCCCACTGGTGTGCCAGGTCAGGTGTGCTTTGCTGTGTTACCCACACAAAGGTGCTAGAATAGCAAAGCACTGTAATAAAAGCTCACCAGCTAGAGAAGGCAGTAGGGATTTTCCCACAGCTGTTGCAGAATTCATAAAGAAGTTCACACAATTATGGTATTTGGTATAAATGAAATGCCATCACACATGGTGCTTCTGATGGTCTGATGATTGCTAGGGTGCAGCTTGTATCACAGAGCATGCATTTACTGGCAAAAGGGGAGATTATCTATTCTATCATATGTGAAAGGGATCTTATTTGGGATTTGCTGCAGTAGAGCAGTGTAGTAGTTAAGCCAGCTCTACAGTTTTATTGCCTGTTACAGCTGAATTTTCAAAAAATGCAGTGATTTAGATCACAGAAAGGAAGTATCTAAGTGCTATATATGGTGTCAAACGTGCATAAGTGATTGAGCACATCTGTTTATGAGGTACAATACTTGAGTGATAATGTTTATGAGGAGTGCTATTAGGGTGAATAACATAGCTGCTGGTTAAATGCCTGTTTGGATTGTTTTTATATCCACTGATTTAAAGTAGATCTAAATAGACTGGACACATATTCCAGATTTGTTTGTTTGCTTGTTTACTCTTACAGAGGCCAGGGAAGAAGTTTTAATTAGTTCTGTGCCAATGAAGTTCTAACCTCTCAACCTTAGGAACAAAGTAAGGGTCTGTAAAGTCCCAAGGGGCAGCCCCAAATGAACCTGCAGCTCTCCACCAGTTTTTATAGAGTCTTCCTTCCAAAACTGAAGGTAGCTGTATTTTGGCACATGATTAGCATTTTATTTATAATTCATAAAGCAGTATTTCCGACAGCTTAGCAGCAGAAATGCTAAGCCTAAGTTAAATTTAGGATAAGTGTTTTCTTAAGAATTTTTTTTTTCAAATAATTTCATCTCACAGTCATGTAGAATGGCAGATGTTTGCAAATCTTGGTGTAAAATTGATTGAAATATTTTAAGAAAACTGAAATAATGTCAGTGGCAAAATTTATTTTACCAAGTGCAGATGTAAGACATCAAGTTCTCAGACTGATGGCAGAATTAACAAAAAACACCATCTGGTTCAATAATTATCTGAGAATACCCATATTCTTGGATTTGTTTTAATACCACTTAGTTCCCAGCTTTATTTTATCAGTGTTTGCACACCAATGAGACTAGATTGTGCAAAATGAAGACTACTTCCATCTGATCATTTTTAAAAAACAACGTGTTTTTGCATGAATAATGAATCTTTGAATTGTTACTAAACAAGCAAATTATTTGCGTATGTGTCACATCGGTTATCAAGTTTGCACATGTGACAGCTTCAACAGCCGTCACATAAAATGCATAGAGCTTGTAACCATATGTTTTTGCTTGACAAAAAGCTAAAACTCAAGATCAATTTTCAATATGGGATGCACAAATTAACACTTTAAAATGCTCCACAAATTTGGCAAAATACGCAGAAATAGCACGTTTCTAGATATTAACTGGTATCTTTGGATTCGACCTTAAGGTATTCAATCATTTTGATTAAAAGACTGATTTCTCATGAAACCACAGTCTGTTGGAGGCACAAAGCCAATGACATTTGAGCATTCATATATTTTCATAAACTTTGAACAATGTCAGTGAGACACCTCTTCAATCTTGGCCACACAACAGCAGGGTATTCAATCTTTCTTTAGCTTAAGACAGAAAATTTGAATATCAGCATAGGGTTATTAATGTGACAGTTCACATGGTGTGTACCATGTTGATTCTTAAAAAGCAGATCTGTGGAATGTACAGAGCACTCTGCTCTCTGCTCTTGCTCTTAAAAATCTAACAGAAAGCCTTAAAATAGATTTTTCCAGCTTGGTCGTTACTTTTTAGTAGTAAAACATGAAGAAAATTGACTACAGTTTTACACCTTGAAAGTCACTGGTATTATTTTTGTGATTATATCCTCTGTTGTGTTTAATATTAAAGACGTACAACAGATCTCATCGTGTATTATTTAATTCTTTTTGTTTGTAAAAAAATGGCATTAGCAAGTGACTAAGCAGCCATGCAGTTAAATATTTAGTTGCTCCACCTCCCCTTTTTCTTGGCTGACTTAGTGTCTGTCAAAATTTTTTATAGCATTCCAAATAAATAAATAGACACCCCTCCCCGTGCTTATTTCTTTAAATTCAGATTTTTGAGTAATGTAATGTTGTTCAATGTAAGCATGTCATTTTACATTACATCATGTTGTAGGTCAGATGCAATGTAACTTTTTATGATGCATTGTAAATGACAAAACATGCTGCAATATGTGATATATATTGGTACGTGCCCCTGATAACATCGCTTTTTCTTCAGAGTGTTGTCGCCTGAGCAGCTTGGGAGAAACCAGATGGGCTGTGAGGGGAAGATGAGCAATTCTGTCTTGCCCAAACTGCTAATGTGACAACACACTGTTAAGACAGGAGACAGCGAGGTGCATGTGTTAATATAATACAAGGCACCCACAGATGTCCCAAAGTTTTCATTTAAAAAGCCCTGTTAAACAAACAAACAAAACCCAGAATCTCATCCTATTTCAGTGACAGTGGGAAGATCTGCTATTACTGTTGCACAAGGTAGGGTAGAAGTCAAATTGGGTTTAGATCTGTGGTATGTGCTAGTAAATACTTGCTACTCTTTTACAGGAAGAAACAAGGAATGTATCTTGCAATTCAGCGTTTCAGTTGCTTCATCAATACCAAATTTACTGCAATAATTTAATGTTTCTATAGGATCTTCTGTCTCAAAGGATGTTAAAATCTGTTCCAGTTTTCCATCACATCCAAAGGGCTTCATTCCCCATTGAAAACCAGTCATTAGCTGAGGTGAAACTTGCAGGATTTCAACGCAGAGCAACATTATATGACTAATTATATGACTGTATTTCAGTTTAAACTGCAGGGAAACACAGGCAAGTGTTATGTACTTAAAAATACTGGAATTTTCCCAGGACATTCTTACTTACAGACAATGTTTTACAGGAATCTACCACAATGAATGTTAGGCTTTTTTTTCCATAGTAGTGTGGCCATGTGTAAGCTGTTCAGCATTATGCTTTCACTATCATTAGTTTATTCTCATTTTGTTTCTAGACTGCAAGGCCTTTCAGTGGATTGTTTCCCTTGGTTCCTGTGTTTGTACAGGGCTTGGCACAAAACCTCCAAGAACAACTACAACATATAAATTGTATATAAAACACTAGTAATTCTGCTTAATTCCATGCAGGGCTGTCACTTCATTGATAACTCAGAAGCAAAAGCAGCATAAAGACGCTCACCACTAAATTTTCAGTGCAGTAGAATTTACTTTAAACAAAGAATTCTTCTAGCTCATCTCCTCCAGTTTTCAAGCGTACTGAGGTTGTAATGTTAGACCTGCAGAGCAATTTGTGGTGCAGATTTAGGTGGCATTACCTATCCATGTGTTTGGGTGTGCTTGTGCATTCCTCAATTGATTACATACTCTTCTCTTGTTGTGGGGTTGAATGGACTGATTTTTCACAAATGGCAGAGTTGCTTGCACACAGGTACCTAAATTACAAGTAGTAAACTACATCCAGAAGCCTATAAAAAAACTTATGCAGCATCTTAGAAATTGTGTATTTTGGGGGTGTGGTTGTGTAACTTCTTTCACAAAAGTCAAATTTTGTTTAAAATTTGGTTTTGGTCTTGTTCCACATATTTGGAGCTCTTTGCTTTTTCTATGCCTTTTCCTGCCTATGTAGTCAGTTAAGTTATTCACTGAAGTCTTTCCGCAAGTTTTGTTTGCATTCTGGTTTCATCAAAAGTAGAAAAGTGAAAGCATAGGGGGAAAGGGGGGTAGAGAAAAGGCAGTAGAAAATCATTTGACGTAATGGTTAAAAATGCCTGAACTTGAAGAAGAAAGACTCTTATTTTGTGGGTTTGGGATCTTTATTGAAGCCTTGTGGCAGTGAAGGGTTTTCTTTCTTTTCCCCTGTACTTGTAATGAGAATGTTGCTATATAATGAAAGAATCTACAGGACAAAATCTTTCCTGTTTTAACACAGATACCATGTCACTGGCTCTCTTCTACTTCTGCAGTTGTGATGAAAGCTATATGAATGGCTGAGCTGTTCCAAAAGGCAGTATTTTCATTCTGAGTAGAGAATAGCTGTGGGAAGACTAAGAGCTTCTTGGTGCTGCTGCTTCTTTTTCCACTAACTTTTCTTCGTTATTCAGCTGCAGTAGAAATTGGGTGGGAATTGATAATCCTTTAGGAATGTAGCTTTTGACACTTATCTGGTGGATGATAATTAATGCATTCCAAGAGGATTATCATAGTGGACTGTAGTTATAAAAGAGTGACATTCCATTTACGTGGAGTGAAACTTTAATATATGGCTGTCTCTACCACATATTTTTAGGAGAAATCTTCAACCTTTCAGCTCCAGACAATGTAACTCCACCCAGTCCAGCTGTAATGAGCAACTATAGGCACTGGCAGTTTTTACCAGTATGTTACCATGTCTTAAAAGCACAGAAAACCCCAAAATGTTATTGTTAACACAGCATGTATGTAACTGTTTCTGAGATATTCAGGATGAAGCGTTTTGTTTGTTGACTTGAAGAGGAGTAATGTTTGCAAAGATTTTGAAATACAGGACGAAGGCTGAGTGCAATGGGATTAAGACAGTTCTTTAATTTTTTGAAGCAGCATTTTTTATTATAAACTTCACTGTAGTATTGCAATAAAATGAAATTTTCATAGACAAGTTGTTCAGAACTCAGATATCTTTAAAAACTTGCACATTGCTATCTCTTCAATAATAAAATTTATATTTTTGTGATTTATGACAGTGCTCTTGGGCAAGGTTAGCTGGTGTACACTACTGTCTTTTGTAGTGTAGAAGAAGAAAGCAGACCTTTATCCTGAAAACAATGGGATTTGGGATTGACTTGCTCATCCCACCATTTTATGGGACAGGAGTCTGTCCTCCCACATGGGCCACAGGAATGTTTTGGCTCAGTTGAAAGAGGCAGTTTCCTTATGGTATTGTTTACTGGGAATGCAAATTTTCCTGTAGTATTAGGAGATGAATGGGTTTTGTGTCTATTTAAAATACAGGATATTGATGAGATTGATATCTATATATTACTACCTTTAGGTTCCAAGTGCTACAGAACACAGTATGACAGCATCAAAAAGGCTATCACTGATTGTATTATACATTACTGTATAATCTAGGTAATTTTATAACATTAGAGCAGTAGCCTCCTATGATTCAACTTCAGGAGAAATTGTCGATATACATTTGAGTATACTTTTGCATTTATTCTTTTATTCTCCTAAGTTAATCTTAGGGAGGGAGTGTTATTAGCCACCAGCCGTTTGTCAGGATGGGCTTTGTTTTTGGTTTCACTGCACTGACTTCTGCGTTGCATTGCAGATGCTATATGGTTGCTAACAGGCTCGCTGTGCTAATCTGTAGCAGCATTCCTTTCTCTCTCTCCAGCAAGAAAAGCTCCTTTCTGATATCTCATTAGTGTGTTTGGTTGGTTCAGTATTAGAGTTTATGGTCTGGTTTTATGTTTAACTACCTTTTTGATATGAACTACTGCCAATCTGCAAAAAAGAGTATTTTTCAGTAAAAAAAATAAATCAAAGATATCAGGCAATTCTCAGAACTACAAGAATTGTTTCAGAATTATTCAGAATTTCAGTATTCTGTAAGGTGCTCAAGTTGAGGTCATACTCCTCCAATACATCCTGACGCACAGTAAAGATTACATAAATGTTAAATAAGAATACCTTCTCAAAAATACATTTCCTTTATGTAGAAAACAAATTTGTGTCATAGAGTTGTAGATGTAGGAAATGGAAATAATTTATAGGGTCCCCTAGTCAAGCCCACATGAGATACAAGATTACTGAATAAAACAAATTTTACAGTGCTCTGTCCCATCTTTGCTGTGAAAAGCAAAGACCCATTTAAATTGAAATTTTAAACAGCTCCAAGAAGAAACAAAACCTCAACATTTCAAAAAGAATGTAAACTCAACATTTATAAGGATCAAAGCCCTTTTTAAATATATTGATGAAAAACATGTCCTAACACTGGAGTTGATGCAGGGAAGAAGCCATATTTCAATCACTAAAAGCCCAATGGCTTAGCACCTTGCCAGGATCCTGGCTAGGCTGTCCACAGGTATTGTGGCAATTAGCTGAGAGACAGAACCAAAATTAGTACCACGAGCACAACACATACAGGAGATATTTTCAAACCGAGAGGCATCCTGGAACAAATAAATCACTGAAAGCGTTAATCTCTTATTTTTCATGGCAATATTCTTCTCTTATTTTACATTGTCCTGATTTTTTTCATGTCTGTAATTTTACTTCTTTGTGCTTTTGAGAAAATCTCCATTTTATCTGACCCCATTGGAGGCACGGTGACAATTTGATGTTTCTTGGCCCCTCACTTGTAAGAGGTGAGGGTTGCAGTTTGCTAGCTTTTTGACATCATCAAAATTGTCCTAGGTAACTCTGAAGACCAATGTTATGAACATAGTGTGGTACCTGAACGTTACAAAATATTTCAGGTGAAAACTTGGTCTCATCATCACCTTAATGTCCCATTCTTTCCTCTTCCAAAAAAAAGTAAGCAAGAAGCATTCATACATATGCTACATTTGGCTTGATTTCTTTTTCTCTTTCAGTTTTTAGGTTCAAATAGTAGTAATGATTAATAACATAATGGCTCTGAGACATTTAATTCTTCTCTCAAAAAGGGAGCTTGTAAATTTATTCTTTCACAAAAGGACATCCGTTTTAAGTGTATAGGGAAAATGTATCAAAATATTAATTACACTTTTCTTTTGTTTTGCTAGTTTGCATTAGACAGATGGAATTCTGATCTTTAACAGCATCATGACTCATGAAACTGCTTGTGTACTAAAATGCCATTATTAACACAACAGTAGTTTTCAGCAGTTGGTAATTATTGGCATAATTAAACATTTATCAAGAAACAAGTATTTATCATTCATTAAACTTTCATTAAAAATCCATCTTAGCACAAGCTAGATTAGCCAGTGATTTTCAAGTGATAACTTCTTAACTTCTGGCAGGAACATAGAGCATTTTGATGGCAAAGAAAGTCGTGCATAATGCAACCTTTCAGGTTTTGTAAACAGTTATAACATTTCAGACTTAGGAGTGCTATTTTTAAGCATTCTATAAGACTCAGACAAGAAAGTGCTTGGCTATTTTCTGTAGGGTTTACTAAGTTTGGCACTTCTTAACAGTGTATTTGGAAAAACAAGATGCCTTTGGCCGTGAAAAGCCAGTGCTAAGTTTGCTCTATAACTGCCCTTATATGACTTAAATTCCTTCAAAGCCTGATATGTTTACATATATTAGGACATTGAAATTTATTTTTGTTAGTGGATCATCTCATAAAATCTGCTTTATGGTTTTGCAAAAGGATGGTATCTCAGACTAGATGTTTGTAATTGGGAAATCTTGAAGAGATGTCTGCTCCTGATAGAGTATTTTCCAACACTTCAATACTTCATGTCACTGAAGAAGAAAATAAGCATATTTTCTTATTTAAAAGAAAGAGACCCATTACATCTCTGAAAGATTTTGGTTTTATTTTGCAGAGTGAAGTATGAGACGTTATGCCTGGTCTGTTCAGTTTTGATCAATTCTTTGGGATGGCAGATTGATTATTTTTTGGCAAGTTTAGGTATGAATAAAGTTAAAGTAATTTGTGAGAATTTCAACGTGCAGGAAAATAAGATTAGTCAATGCCCTGTAGTTCCGTCTCATTCCAGTTTTCTTATTTAACTCTTTTTAAGTCTTTTCTCCTTGGTTATTTATTTTCCTTGGTTCTCGTCTGCCATTTCCACTAACCCCGATTATCGTGGAAGCACTGGCTTACTTAATCTTACAGCAACCAATTGGCTATCTTACCTCCCAGCCCTTTGTTTCCTCTCTTGCTCATAAGTACGAGAGGATGGATTGCTTAACCCCTCCTATACAGTCACTGTTTTGCAAGAGGTACCAATTTGGCAAGGTTAGTGTAAGTTAAAAACACTGTAATGTGATTGTCTAGATTGTGGTGGAGAAAAAACAATATTTAGTGAGCAAGACTGTCTCAGAAAGCTCCTTCACGTACATACAAGAGCTTCACATCTTAGCCCATATTCAGCAACTTTGTGTTTTCTCTTGGGCAAAAAATTTACTGTATCAGTGCTTTTATGTCACAAGAATGAATTGAATTCGTACCCTTTAGTGCAAACAACAATAGACAGAGTGGTAACCTAGTGGAAAACAAATAGATGCCCCGTCCCTTTTGGGGATTCAGAGAGGTTCAGAAAGATGGAGCTGACGGTAGAGAGGTGGCAGATAAAAACAGGCTGAAGCAGGAAAGAATCCTGCGGTCATTTATTACCATGCCATCTTCATAGTGTTTGCTGAACCAAGGTGCAGAGTAATGATTCAGACAAATGATGTTAATAATAATAGCTGGCCCTTTGGCAAAAATGGAATACCTAGTATTGCAGCATGAGACCTAATCAGATTCTCCAAAAGTTGCTTCAGACCGATAGAATTTTTTGTCATCAGGTTTTCCATCAATAGATTCTCCCAGGATACTATATTTTTTAAGGAGGCAAAGTGATAAACAGTTATTTTCCATGAGGGTAAAAACCTCAAATATTTTAAATATTATGATATCTAATTTATAGATTAAAGCTAGTTTTACAATACCATGTTATACCATGTTATTTCTAGTTTATTTTTTCATTGGTATCTACAAGATACTCATAGTAATAATGGATTCCTTGATCACATTTAGAAACTTTCCGGAGTTCATTATCTTCTTTTTTTTTTTTTATGTAATCAACACAGAATTTGCCTTACTTATTGTAAGTGAATAATAACATGCATGCTTTACAGTAGTTTTTGTTGCACACAGAGTATCACTGGTAAAAATGATCTCCTTGTAAAGCCTGGCTGTGGATTTTAAACAAGGTGAAGTTGCTCGTAACTGCTGATCTGATGAACTGCTTTGATCTGTTGTTCAGAATTTGTACATAAAAGAATATTTGCACCCTAAAAAGCTTACTAACCATTTTGCACTGTACAGATTTTGCTGTTCTTTTTACTAATACCTGCAGTTTTTAGGCATATAGGTTGCAATTATTTTTATTAGCTGCTTTTCTGTTAACAACATAACCAACATCTGTTTTAATCTAAACATCATCAGACTTATTAATTAGGTGCATTTTGGCATCAATTTATCACACATGCTTTGACACTTTTGATACTTGAAGTGTAAGCTATTACGTCTAATGAAAAAAAAAGTATGATTTGGACTAAGTGTTATACATCATCTGTAGGGGACAATTATGTTGGCATGTGGGAGGTTAATGTACACACTCTAGATTCCTTTGCTTGATTTGCTGTTTTCTTCTTCATAACTCTAGGTAAACAGTTTGTGCTGCTATTTAATGCACAGGTTAAGTGTAGTTGCAGGCTATTATACATCATTAGAGTAAGTAATATTCAGCTGTGGAAGAAAGATGGAAGCTTTTCACTTGTAGCCACTTGGACATTTCATTTTTCATCTAGTATGCCACTGCAAAAATTAGTTGTGGCAGGCCTGATGTAATTTATAGCCTGGTACCCTGAAATTAAGCAATGAATCACACCATTTTGGCTGATTAGAGTTAATGCATTTTTCCCGATGACATATTTTGTAAAACAATGCAGTTTATTCTAAACTTTGCCTTATCCAACCTAGTAATTTCTCACGTCAACCTGTTCAATGGATTGTACCACGTACAGTGAACTCTATCACCAGATTTCTTTTGGTATTGTTTTGTAGTTATCTCCCAGCTTAAAGGGACAGCCTTCCCTTTCTTTCCTAATTTTCTCAGTAGAAAACATCAACTTTCCTCTCCCTCCATTCCTGACCCTCCATTCTCAAACCAGACAATTGAGAAGCAAAACACAGAGTAACACGATTCAATGCAGCTTGATTGAAAGTGGGGGGAGTAATGATCAAGTGAGTAGAGACCATTGGATTGTGCCTCAGGCCTTCACACTCTGGATCTGGTCAATAACAAATTTATTACTAATCAAATCCAATAAATACAAAACAGCATACATTTATTTTTATTTGGCACCCAGCTGGTCACAGAATAGTAATAAAACAGGTAATCAGAGAGACTGCTTTTCAAAACAAAATGATGTAGCCAATGCGTGCTGCACTTAAAACTCCTGCATATCATAAGCAGATGGCCAGTCCCCAAGAAGCCTTGTTGTGTTTGTCTGATTACCAGTGGGCATTGTGTCCCACTTGCCTGTGCAAGATATTAATGGTTCCAGCTCTTGAGTTCGGAGAATTCTGTTTGCTGAGATACTTGGTGATAGGGAGAGGTATCACTGCAGAACAGGATCTATAGGTATTAGTGTCAAGAAGAATAATGTCTTCCTTGCCCTTTTTCCTGGGTTATTGCATGGGGCATACAAAGACTGGAATGAGTTAATAGAAAACAAAGAAACTAACGGTGTTTGGGGAATGGAATGAAATCAACAACGTAGCTGAGACATGTGAATTTTACTGTTGCCAAAAATATTATGCCACTGTTCTTTCCCCCCAAAATACTAACATGCATAAGAACACAAGACATAGTCATTACAGGCATCTTATACCATGTAAGACCAACACAGACAAACAGTGCATAGCTAATTTAAAGCTGACATTCAGTATCCAGGATTTTTTTTTATTCACATATTTTTATATGTGCGTGTCTGAAATGCAGCTAAAAATTCTCGTTGCTGCAATTTGTAATGCACATTATGAATTACAAAGTGTATGCAAAGATGCAAACTGAATAAAATTATTGGGAATATTTTACAATACCAAAAGTGCAGCTACTGTTGTTTGAAAGTCAGATAGTAAAAAATTTGTTATTTCTCAGTCTATGGAGTCCCTGTATTTTTGAACAGTCTGTGGAAACCAACAAGAGTCTAACATGTAGGAGAAAAAGGCAGCACACCTGCAAGACTCCAGCCTACCTTGTTCACACCCAGGATAGGAGAAAATGATTTATTATCTGTCCCTTGAATTTCTCTGAGCATTCTGTCTAAACTTTAAAAGCAGATTACATTTGCGATTAAACCTTAACAAATGTTGTTTTAACTAGACTGCAATATATGTTATTGACAACAAGCTTTTTTCCCCTGAAAATAACATTGGTGCTTAGGCATGCAATTTACAAAAATGACAAGGAAGGGTGGTACTTTTCCCAAGGTGAATGTGAGTTGACTGATTAGCTGGTATTTTAACTTAGATTCTTGCAAATTACAGACATAGGAAACCCTGCAATTTATATGTACTTTAGAAGTGAAAGCTTTAATCCCATGATTCATGAAAGTAAAGTGGTAATAATTTAAGTACCATATTTTATTTATCCCTTAGAGTTGTCAGCTGATACCAGAAGTATTCTCACTATTTTTTGGGTTGCTGCCTTTGGCCACCTAATTGCTTCTTAGGAAGTAAGAGGGAAATTGCTTATATAACTGCATGGATTGTCTTTGGCAACGTCAAGCCAAGGCATCAATCAGTCCATCTGGGTAAAATCACAAGCTGACTCCGATATTGCTAAATATTTATACTGTCAAATACACACAGACATCCAGATGAAAAGAGGCATTCATTAGGAATGCTCCAGCTTGTCAGTTTAAAGATGTAGATTAGAGCAAAACCTCCCACTATGATACTGAGTGCTCAGGAAAAGTCTATATTTAGCCATTCTGAGCAATAAATATCATCATATTGCCTCATTTAGGTAAATAGAGAATGAATATTGTCAAGATGATCTAGAGATAATGTAAACAGATCCCTGTTCAGAGTCTGTGTTACTAGGGTAAATTCCAGGACATTGGTGTGCTGCTGATGCTTTTTGGTTTAACCCTATTTCTAATCGCATTCTTATCCTCTTTACATTAACAGTAAGATTTCTTCTTTGCAGATCAAAAGGGGGGAAAAAAGAGATAAGGTGGGGTTTCTTTTCAAACAAAAGTTGATTTCAAATTCTAACTGAGCTGTTACATTAATTAGTAGTTTTGTTCTAATATTTTCTTGGCACTGGCAAAGACTGCTGCTGCTGCTGCTGCTGCTAGAAAAATACTGATCTCTGTAGCAACGCTGAAGCTCATTCCAGACTTTAACATGGGAACTGACAAAGCCCATCAGTCAGCAGAACATCACAGCTCTGAGGTTAAGACAAGATTTCAAGAGTACACACAGTTAAGACTCGTGGTGGAATTTCTTTTATAGCACTTTCTTTTTCCGTGATAAGATGAGGCATATTGTAAGAATAAGCAATGAAAGATCAGTAGTTTCATGAGAATTAAGTTACAGTCCAGCTTCAAAGTGGGTGGCTTGTCCTGACAAATAAAGAGAAAAATTTGTTCACTGTACTATACTAAATACACAAAAAAGATAGCAGAAGGATTTTTTTTTTACCTTTTGGGGAAGTGCCTCCCTCCATAGAATTAGCACCTTGGAAGTTACATACAAGGAGAGTGGTGACTGACATCAAAGTTTCAGTTAATTGCGCAAGATGATTTTTTAGATTAATAATTAACATCTCTCTTTATAACTAAATATCTGTAATTAATCAGCAAATCATAATGTGGAGACTAATTAACTTCAAACTAAAATCTTAACAGAAAATCCATATTACTATCCAGCATCATTAATTACTTTAGTAATCAAAGTTATTCCCCATGGAAGTTGACATAAAGCTTTGTAGGTTTATAAACTGAGCTATTATCAGGGAAAAAAGAAACCCAAAAAAACACATTTGGAAAGGAGCTTCAAATAGCATTATAGATAACTAAGGTATTAGATGGGAAATTTAAATAAGTTTTTATTTTGTCTGTATTACATTATCAATAATCCACTCACTGAAGCTGGGTAAGTAACTAAAAGAATGCAATTCCCTTCTTACCATGTGTACATAGGTTTTTGGTTTTTTGGTCTTTTTTTTTTCCTTTTGGGGTTACAGCAGTGATTTCTGTCAGAAGATTCATTTGGCAGTGTCTTTTAAAAACATGCTACACTTTCTGGTAGTGTTTGCTGTGATCCTATCCATGCTAGTTATCTGTTTAAGAAATGGATTAACAGCTGTTTATGCCCTGGTATGATTCCCAAGAAAGTACCAAAAAAACTGAAGAAGGATTGAGCCATAAAATACAGAAATATCTTTAGCAGTTGATTAGTTAGTGTTCAGTGGAAAAAAAGGACAAAATAGGGCTGTTATGCCAAAGAACCTTGGCCCAAACAAATCTTATTTTAATTAGCATGGTCATCACAACTAGGAAGATTTGGAATGTGTTCATGTTAATTTTTAATAAACAGGAAAGCCAATAGTACCATTACAGCACACTGAAATCCCATAGCTGTTTTTCATTTAGAAAGTTAGGCGTTGAAATTGTGTCTAAAAATCCGCATTTCAATTATTTTATCACCTAGTCTTGCAAGTGCACACATCTGATACTGTTCTTTTGTGTGGCAGCTGTAAAAATCGTAAGCAATTTTTACTGTCAAGAAAACTCTGAATAAATAGAGGCTGTTAACTTAGGCAGATATCTGAGGTTATTTGGTGGCAATCAAGAACTCACAGCACTTCAACTAATGGGTTATGATCAGAAACTGTTCCTAATAGCCAGCTAGACGGATCTGAATATGAAGATTTCTATAATTTTGTTGTCAGCTTGTGATGTACTCTAGTGCTAATTATTTGGAACAATTATGTTTTCCTAATAACAAAAGAAGAAGCAGTGAATTAAGCAGGCTTACCTTCAGATCTTTAGATAACAGTTTAAATGCACTTGCCATTAAGAAATAACATTTCTTTTTCCTGTATGGAACCCTAATTATTGAAGATGCTTGTCTTTTAAAATCTACTTCTACTTTTTTTAATAATGTTCAATGTGTCAGTTTACACTGATGACTTCAGTAACTAGTATTTTCTCAGTCTGAGTTTTATGCCCGTACCTCCCATAGACTGCTTACTTCATTTGGTTATTCAAAAACCATAATTAGTGCAGTAATTAACATGTGGATCCTTCAAAGGAAGACTGTTAGAATCATGGGACGTCTCTCATCATTCTTGCTGATGTATAGATGATAAAAAAGACTTGGTTGAGGTGACAACAGGATTTGTATTACTGCACATTATCCAAACTGCAGGGAAATTCAGACAGGACTGTGGTCCATGGAGTCTTTCCTTCTGAAAAAAGTAATTATCCACACTGTTTCTATAATGTAACTAGGTGTTATCCTGCATTTGCAGCTGTCAAATCATTTGTTTTAAAACCATTTTTTATACCTTGTGGGTACTTGAAAGTTTGAGGGTTTGTGTGTTGTCTTTTCAGCAATTACAGAAATGGGGTGCAGCAAGTGCGGCAACAAAAATAATAATAATAGTAATTTATATAAGCATAACAGATTCCTTCTTGACAGTTGATTTCAGAGATGTTTATGGTAATGTTAAGTTGATACCGTCATAAGATTGCGTTCATAAAAAACAGGCCAAATTTCATTTTATTTATTTTCCCTGGAGAAAATATATTTGTTTGTTTAAGATTTCAGATGAGCTGAATCTGTTGTGTTTTCAAGCCATAGTAAATCAGTTGCTGATACATGAGTCTCTGTATGGCTCCTGTAAATATATTCCAGTGTTTCTCTGAGATGCTTATAGTCAATGTTTTCAGCTTCAATATAGAATGTTTTAAATTAGTGCATTAAGGAAATTCACATTCTTTCATTCAGCCTTTAACTTTCTGTAAGTAGTGATCCTCTTTTTCACATTCAGTGACACATGCCAGAAAAATTCAGTATTTTACCCTACAGGCAGCCCATGGGACTGGGATGAAATGGCCTCTATACATAGGGTATGACTTTATTTGCTAAAGAGGTTATTTGAAAAAGCCCTTAGGGTACTGCTGCCCTTTTGTCCCTCAAACTAGTAGGGGGAAAAATATAAAAGGAACTACATAGTAATCCCTTGTAGACAGGTGACCTTAAGCCAATTCTATACTGTAAGGTTTGTTTCCATTTGAACTCAAAACAGACAAAGGAAAAAAAGCAAAATGCAGGTTTTAATCTGTTGCAGAAACATTGCCATTTTTTTTCTGTACATGTCTGTCAAATACAGACAACTTTTACTGCAAATTCATAAAACTGAGTATCATTCTGTATAATTTAATTTAACATTCTGTAGATGATATGCCCTATATTTTAGCAAAAATAGCATCTGAGGACTGATTTAAATAAACCTACCTCTGTTCATTTCAGGTAACCTGTTCAGAATTTTATTTTCTTTACAACTGTTTAAATTCTGCAAGTACAGCCAAGCATAATTATGCAAACCTTCTGATTCCAGTCTTAACATTAAAAATCAGTCACCATCAGGATTCACTGGAAAAATCAGCTATCACTTTTGTCCTCTGAATCTCTCCGATGTTATCACAGAGTTATGGTCCCACTACACATGCACCATTTGGTGGTGGTGTATTTGGTGTTTAAACCTGTGTTCAGCCACAATAGTTTTCCAATGAATGAAGGCCAAAATATTATTTTTTATATCATGCAATCAGCCGTTTCAAAATACGTACCATCCCAATACAAAACTGCTTTTCTGTAGGCAGGCTTCAGCAGCATTATAAATTATGAACAGCAGCTCTGAACCCAGCTCAGGATAGCCTCTCATAAGTCACAGGTGTGACATCATGGAGCACTGTAATTAATGGATGTTATGCCACTCCCTTGACTTATGAGTTTTACAGAGGCTTTTAATTACTTTTGAGTTTAAGCCATTCTGGCAGAATTTTGAAGAAACTCCAATGGCAGCCTCTTCTGAATGAAGCTGTTCTAGAGACATTTGGAAAAGGAGGCACTCTGGTGGCTGAAGGAAGATGTCTCAGCCGTTCTTCACGCCTGGTAGTCTGGAGGGAGGTTAAAGGAAGATGCTTCTGCTGACTGCTGCAGGCACTTCGTTACTGTGTTCCTTTCCTGCATCGGGGGAGGAGCTGTGAAATTTGTGGTCAAATCCACACACCATATCAAATAAAGAGGGAAAAATATCTGAAAAGCCAAGAATGTCTTGAAGAGTTATCATGGTGTCATCAACCTGATTTTGGGTATAGTGGGGCCATTGTTTCTATGTGAACACAGTCTTCATGCAACTGGTAAGGAAGGAATGTCATCATTTCTCACCTATCAAGAATGAATTATAAATTATCACCGGTTAATCAGCATTTAAAACATTACTTTTGTTTCAGTGCCAAAATCCAATATCAGAAGGGCTTCACCCCCTCATACACATACACACCAGAATGCACATATCACGTTATTGAGTTAACTCAGGTGTAAAGCTTTGTTCTCTAAACAGCTGAAGCTTCATGTCATTGTTTATGTGCACAAAACACACATATTTCTCCATATGTTGGCACCATATTGGTGTTATCACCATAACATTCCCTTCTCTTCAGATGATCTTTTGTTATAACATTTGTTTTTGTGAGGCAAATAAAATATAGTAAATGTAAACCAATTATTTAACCAAATTACTTTGATCGTGGGAAACTGACAATTAGTGTTACAGTTTCTCAGCAGTGAAATCCACACAGTAGAGGAGACTGTGATATTCTGTACTGCAGTGTAAGTCGGTGTAGTGCATTTATTTTGTGTAGCAAGCTGTGAGAGAGGAGGAGAGAAGTGCGGGAGATGAGCAAAGTCCGTCTTGATGAACTGTTATTCTGTATCTGTGCTGTGTTCTGTGCATTGTTTAGTTTTTCTGCGTTTGCTTGTTAATATATTGGGACAGCTCTTCACAGCAACCTTCACGACTTCTGTCAACACCTAAAGCATATACACGTGGGTACGAGATGATCAGCTAATTACTCAAGGAGTTAGAGACTTGCCAAAGTACCATTTGTCATTTTGATTTCTAGTAAATACTGATGGCAGGTTAGTTTGGTTACCTATAACCACTATCCACTTCAACAGTCTTATCTTTTGCACATGAATTGGAGGGAAAGTATTGAAATCATATGCAGGGGTATACCCAGAGGATCTGGGTTTATTCTGAAGCCTTGAATGCATCAGCCCTTCCATGAAATAGCTGTGAGTTAGGAGAGCATTCTGGGCATTGTCATGCAAATGGGGCCACCAAACATACCACTTTGCTTCAAAATTGAAGCATTTGCTCTGCAGTGACAAGTAGCTTTTAAAACTGGAGCAGGGTTTTCTGAGCTAAGTGGGCAACCCTATCTATCCTCTGAGATCTACTTTCTAAAATAAGTACCCGTACATGGAGTCCTAATTCCACATCTGAGTGCTCAGATTGGCACTTACCACATATCCATACATCTCTGTCACCATTTAACCAGGACAATCTCATTCTGATGCAGATTAAGGTGATCCTTTATCCTTGAGTATTGTCCTTCTCCCACAATCATACAATAAAAAAACACCAGAAGATGCACATAGTACTGTGAAGTTGAGGTTGATCTGGTATTCAGCAATTCTTTAAGGCAAGGTCTCATGATACATTGCTTCAACCAGAACAATTTTAATTAATGCTACAGCATCTTCTCAGCAGCCTTCAAAAATTTAGCCAGTAGGTCATGAGGGAAAAACAAGTGCTCACCTGCCTCACAGTTCACAGAAAATACCTGTAATCAGAAACTGTTTCAGTCTAGTTTTGGGACCAACTTCAGAAATGGTAAGAAAATGTGACATATGTTTTTCACTCTCTCTGTAACAAAATGAGCACATCCCAAATGCTACTTTTGGCTGTGCTTATGTAAAGGGGTGTGGAAAGAGCAGCAGAGTTAAACATAGTGACTCAGGATAAGGTAGCTTTTTACCAGCATCCTAATACCCATTAGAAGCCAGACTGGATTTCAGAGCACTGGCATTAAATGATAAACAGAATCCAGATGTTTGTTCTTGTTTTAATCCAAAATTGTATTAATTGCTTTGTGACTCAATGGGAATTTTGTCCATCTCCTGAATGTGGACACAATTTTATTCCTAATCTCTGTGACCAGTATTGTTCCATGTGTTGTTCTGTGTTCCATGGAGGTGACAAAGCTGTAAGTGCAAATAATGGGTCCTTCATAGTAATAGAAGTACTTGATCTGCTGGCCAAGTAAGGATTTCTAGAAGGTCATGGAAACAGTGGTTACTGGGTAACTGCAATGCTGAAACAGTCAGGCTTCTCCAATCCCTCATGGCCCAGTGTCAGTGGCACTGTCAGTGTGGTGCTGCATGATGCCTCAGCAATGGCTAATTGTTTCTGTACATGCAGGTTTGGGTATCAACTTATCTTAAGGACTTTCACAGCTTGTTAAGCCTTTTCAGTCATGTATGTTTGTCCTCAGAAACAGGAGCTTTCTTGGGATGACTGGCTGAAGTTATGGAGAGAGTTGCTTTCAAGTTGAGTTTCTGGTTTTTGCAGCACATTTAGATGGTATCTCAACTCTAGGGACCAAATTACCCTCAAACCATCCCAACATATAGTTCTTTAAATATTTGGGTTCAAATTCTTAATGTTGGTGTGAATGGATTCATAAAAGAAGAAGAAAGGATGTTAGGAAAGAGCTATTGCAGTTGCCCTTCTTTTTTGTTGTTGTTGTTGTGTGTTAACTACATTATCTTCCAACCTCTTTTTGACCAGTTATTTAAGTAAAACTTGGTGTTACATTTCCTTTTATTACAAATGCTATTTATACACAAATTGGAGCAGATCATGATGCAGCAAAGAACTTTTTATACTGCATAGATTGTGCAGCAAAATTGTGCTTTATCAGCATTACATGCCTCAGTGAGGAATGTTTTGCTGTTTTAAATCTCATCATTATGAGAAGAATTTATTATCTGGATACAAAGATTTTACTGGAAACCATTGAGCTAGGCTGTTGTCATCTAACTGAAAATGAAATCATGCTCATGATAATTAGACAGGGGGATTAATGAAAAACCCACACTATATCTACTGTTTACATACAACCTCAGAGATCTACTTTATCAGTTAGAACATGGTCACATTTATTTTTGCTTCCTTGCCATGGGACAGTCCCAGAAATTTTGGGCAATCCTTTGCCCTTTTGCACGTAAACTCCTTGTCTACAAACGCAATGCAAAGTGAGGATGGTTGAGGTTTTGTGGAGACGAAGCACAAGGTGTGACAGGCCCATCTGTGCCAGCTTTATGAAACACAAGTGCCCAGTATGACCATCCTTGCCTTGTGTTCACACGACAACGCTCAGGCCAGGCGTTTGTGAGCGCTGCTGGTGGAGTCTGCAAACCTCGGTTTGTCTGACTGCTTCCTCTCCTGTGCTGCTGGTTCTCACTCGCACTGCAAGCCTCCCTGCCCCCACAATTTCCTCCCTTTACCCAGCTCTTTTCCCCAGATGAATCTGAGGTAGAACCTCCTAGCAATTTTCCAAGGTTTTGGGCTCAAAGACTAAACTAATTTATTTTTGAATTGCAGATCAAACATAAACTGCAAAGAAGCATTTAATCAGTTAGGAGAAACAAGGGTATGGCTTGTTTAAGTCCCAGAATCCATAAACCTGTAATGATTTCATTATATTGGTGTCAGTTTTCATTATTTTCATAAATGGGTGTTCCCTGCTTAATGCATGATATTTGCATCTGATGAACCAACGAGTTTAAACATGGTTTGTTTTAATGCTTTGTGAATTTGCATCCAAATTCATCAGAAGTAATTCTATTTGAAATCACACAGGGCTAAACACAGTGGTTGTAAATCCATTTGAATTGAGATGCCAGAATCAGCCCATTAATCTACAAATCTGCAATATAATTTTAGTATGGTTGGTGGGATTCGGGTCTCTTTTTTCGTGATGAGGCTGTGGGGATATACCAAGTGCATGTGTGGGAGGGGAAGTGTTTGAGGAGGTTGTGATAAATTGACCAAGTGGGAGTATATCTTTGTTATGGAAACTGGTCTGTGAAAGGAACATATGAAAGGCCAGGGACCATGGTTTGAGCATGTCTGTCACTGCCACTTGAGGTAGTGGCACCAGGAGAAAGCAAGTCTGTCAAATAAGCAGATTCCCATATATTTAGCATGATTGAAATTGGCATCAGCACCTTCCATTCTGTCTTCAGAGTGTCAGAGTTCACCCAGACCTTGAGGTAGTGCTATAGCCTGCATTTAGTATTTGAAGTCCTCTTGCTAAACACTCTGTTACCTTGGATTTTTCTGTGGTTTATTGTTAAAAAGGGAATTAATAAATGCAGCAAGGTTCACCTCCAACAGAAATGGGCTGTTTTTGGAAGGAGTGGGGGGGGCTGTACTATAGCAAGCAGTGCTTCATTTCTTGAAAGCTGTATAAGAAATCTGTATTTCTTTCAGAGAAAATTGAGAATTAGTTTAATTTCTGTGCTCTTAAATAGACTGAAATGTCTGGAATTAAGATATTTGTTTAAGCTAATAGTTACCAGATTTGAAGATGAATATATCATTGTCTGCAAGTGCAAAAGAATGTATGTATGAGAGGGATTACTCTCGAAGAAAATGTTTATCATTTTCTACACTACACATACTTTTTAAATGTAACAATGAAATTTTGGAGAAAACTATTTAAATAAAGTAAATAATACATGTTAAAAATGCAAACATGCTTAGTTATCTATAATGTACATATGCCTTTTTAAAGGAAGGTATTAATTCACTTATTTGAACAGGTGACAATTCAAAATGGAATTCAGCCGATATTTTTGAAAATATTAATGTAATTACTTTGCTTAGTTATAATCAAGCTGAATTCAGTTTGAGAGGTATGTGTTTGTCTAAGTGATATTTTGCTAAGTTTGTGTCTGCCTTCCTCTGGGAGCTAGCTGTCCTGGTTTGGCACTTGTGAAGCTGTAATTCAGGAATCTATGTCCCTGTTTTGAATGGCTTGGACTAGAACTAACAGGGTCCAGCTTAGAAAAGCATTTAGACCTGTGCTTAGCATTAGCTCAGTGCTTAATTCCCAAAAGTCTAACTACAGGCCTCTTCTTCTGCACTTGCAAGAATTGCGATGAGTAGGAAGTCTGCCATCTGACATCTGTGAAATGAGCTGGTAGACTTGAGTCTTTTTCATAATGAACCAGTTTCCATCTCATAAAATTCTGTAATTGCAGATGGTATCAGTGGACACCTATGACAATCTCAGCAGAGATTGCAGCCCGGCATTCCTCATTATAGGGTACATGGACACTGAACTCCTCTCTGCTCATGAATGTGGGGTTGAGTCATTGACAGGGCATTATCAGGAAAATTGCAGTGATGTGACTAGAGCTTCCCGGTGGGTAAATGGAGTACCTCAACTCTTGGAGTTGACAATAGGCTCTCCTAAGAAATGATAATGCAGTGATTAAGATTTAAAACTGGGACTCAGCACACCTTGGAATTCTTGTGTGACCCTGGCAACACACTTCTTATTGTTTTCCACTTTTCTGCCTGAAAAGTTAGTATAATGCTTTTTCCATTTTTATGGTGTTTTTTTAGTGATAAATATGTTTCCAATTGCTGAGCAATTCACAAGATACAGTTTTAGATAGATGCCATTAGATTTTAAGTCTGTTCTGTTCAGTTTGCATTTGCATGCTCTTGTGCCCAGCACTAGTGGAAAGCAGGCCAATTTTATTTTGCTTCCTAATTCTGCATTGAAGAAATCAGCTTTATGCAAAGACACCTAAAAATCTTTCATAAAATTCACTCTATTGTTAGAGGCCCTAGAAAAAATAACATGTGAAAGAAGAAAAACATTAATTTTGGATTTCTTTTAGCTTGTTTTTTTAGGCATTGATATAATTTTTTGTTCTGTGTAAGTTTTCATATGTGCATTTTCTTTTTATAAAGAAAATAATATCATTCAAATATCTTCAGAGTCTTTTTGTTTCAGTAGAATCACTTGAATAATGTTTCAAAGGTAATTGGAGACACAATGAAAGAAATGGTGAACTTCAGTGGGTTTTGGAGCACTGGAACGTATCCCAAAAGTTATGGCTACAGAATGTGTAAGGCCTACTTATGACTTGCAGCAGCTTTTTAACCTGTGATCCCATGGGCTGCTCCCAAGCTCTGTAATCTGCACAGATTTGAAATAACAAACCGCAACGAGTCCTGGCAATTGGTTTGTTCCATGCCAGAACTTAAAAAACTCTGAGCTCACTAAACTAAGGTAGCTGGAGAAACAGTAAGAAATACTTTTTAAAGAGGTAGCTGAAATAACCTTTTAACAAAAGTGTCAGAAGGAGCTGTTAGTTTCTTTGTAGTTTTGAAAATCAGATCTTCCAGGTATCTTGCTTCAGTCTTCTGGGGTTTGTTTTTTGTTTGGGATTTTTTGGTTTTTTGTTTTTTGGTTTTTTGGTTGTTTGTTTGGTTTTTTTGGTTTTTTTTTTGTGGGGATGTTGTCTGGTCTCCATTTTGTCAAATATCCCAAGCTTTACTGTTTTCATAGGAATGATCATGAATTCCTCTGAAATTTTGTCTACTGTACAAAAAAATGTGAACTAAGTTCCAGCAATAGTACAAGTGCTTGGCTTCATTTGTGCTACGCCTAAGGGTGCTGTACCAGGTCCCAAGTATGATGGCATTCACAGCAGAATGATGGCATTCACTGCAGCCTGCACCATGCTACAGACAGGTGAACCATGGTGTTTTCAACCACTTGGCATCTTTTAGTTGACATGTTTTTAAGCACTACTTGCCTTCGGTTGGAGACAGACATAGATAATAAAACTTTGAACAAGTGCTTTCAGAGCTGAGAACTAAGTGGCATTTTAAAATGTTTTAGATAAATATGCTCATTATTTAATTTTAAAATGGTTACTCTTTTCCTAGTCAAAGTTTTGTCTCAGGAAGGAAAAATATTAAAAGAGCTAAAGAGATGACCTGACAGAGTGGCAGGGGTTGTTTACTAGTCCGTATTTGACTTGGATTCATACTTCATATGATTGACAGTCATTGCAAGTTCTTTGGGTTTTAAGACTTAAGGCACCACAGTCCTGAGTGAACTTTAGTTCAGAATGGAGATGTTTACAAAAGTTATCTGAGTAGCTCCTGCAGAATCCTGTGCTGCTTTTCACTGAGTTGTTCTGGAATAGTATGGATTTGCAGTATAAATGGTGATGAGCTGGGTTAAGTCATACTCTTAACTACTGTACACTCTATTTATTCCATCTGGGAGCTTCATCACCCTGGCACCTGAAAGTGGATGAGGCAGCTGAATTGACTTTCCATTTCTCACCATGTCTAACCATCTTCCTGCAGTATGACATGAACATTCTAGTGTTTCATCAAAATAAGATTATGCTTATCAAATAGGGACAAAAATTTTCCTCCCTCTCCAGCATTTGTAGATTATGTAGCCAGAATATCTGCACTTAAACTTTCGACATTTCCAGTCAGACTTCTAATAGTTCTTGTTTCACTATTCTGAATATTCTTTAGTCAAGATCTCTCTTCTAGAAAGATCAATACATAATTTAGTTGTATCTGTACCAGAACAATGTGCAGCAGACGTACTTTTAAATGTGTGATTAAAAATTGCTTTGGCCTGTTTTCCTATTTTACATTTCATAAACTCATATGTAATTTGATGAACATTGTCATTCTTTAAATTTCTTCAGCATTACAGTTCTCTAGGGACTTGTCTCTCATTGAATATAATTTTTGCTTATTTACTTTCTCCACTTTCTCCACTCCATGCTAGTATGCAGTAGCACAAGTTTGGTGTTACATTATTATTTTCTTATTTACTTATGCTACATCCTGGTTTTCTTTGTTTTGATGTTAACGCTTCCAGTTTGGTATTAGCTCTCTGTGCCATCCAAAAGCTGTTGATTTCTACTTCTAGTTAAGCAACAATTTAAGTAGCCTTGTCAACAGGGTAGTTATTCAGCTCTTGAACACACAACTTTGCAGCCAAGTGCAAGCAACACGGTAAGGAGGTTCTGAGCCCTCGGGAAAGCTGTAGTTCAACAGTTTACTTTGCATTTCCCATGCAGCCCAGGCACATAGACCATCTTGCAGTTCCTGCACCAACAGTGTTCAGCAACAGCCCAGAAAGTAGCAGCTTCGGTACCTTCTGTCTTGCTTTACCTACATCCTGCCTTGTGCTTTCTAACACTGGAAGTGGAAGACAGTTCATTTAAGTGCTACTCTATCAGTAGCACTGAAAATATATTTCTGTCAGCAGAAGGGTCAATTACACAAACAGCTCCTCCTTTGAAGATATTTTGGAAACATCCTGCTTCCATCCTTCACCTGAGGTGAATCATGAAAAGAAGACTTTGTCATGAACTTGACCCTTGAAAGTGATATAAAATTTCCCCATCTCTCCAGCCTCTATTTACCCATCTATCCAACCTCCCAGAGCCAGCAAGTACCCCTGCTTCATGCTTCCTAAGTAATCCCAGCATTACTGCCAGGCCTGTGACACTCTGAGGTGAAAAATCAGCATGTTTTCTGACACTCATAACTTTGGCCATGGTAAGCCTTGATGCTGTCAAGTGCCTCAGGAGGAGTGAGGGTCAGCAAAGAGGAAGGCCTGTGCATTGAAACCGTCCCACCTATAACCAGCCCTATTCCTTCCTCCTCATTTGTTGTCATCTTGCTCTGAAACTGACTTTTGGAGTGGGAAGTCTAATGTCAGAAGTTTAGGAACTGCCTTCACAATTAACTCACCTTCATCTTCAGCCAGGTACCACTGTGGAGACAGCTGTACTCAGGGCTGATCCTGTGTTGTGGTTGCACATGTAAGGTTGAAGCGTCTAATCGTGTTGGGGTTTTCTCCAAAACACAGCTTGGCGTGACCTACAGCTTTCAGACTAAATTACTGTAGTGCTCCTTTCGAGCTGTAGGTCTATTGTGAAAATACATAAGCATTATTTGCCACTGGCGTTACACTTGATGTTGTAAAAGCCAAGAAACAGATCTTTCTCCACTGAAAACCTGTAAAGTGAAAACCATAAAAGCCTCTTTCCTTGTTTTCTTCTGAAACTCGTTGTAATGCTCTCTTCATTGCACTCTGCCAGACTCTACAGCTTAAATAAATGTGTCCCTCCACCAGTTTTCTTTCCTGTGTTCCCAAGCAAGTGAGAGACTAAAAGGAAAATATCAACTGTATGTCAGTGCCTAGATAAAAAGCTGCAAAATTAAGTTATGAAGCTTGCCTTTTTTAGCAAAATCTCATATTGAGCCAGTATAGTTTCTTCCTCATGGCAGATTATTGCTTCTATTCATGCAAATCAGGAATCATTCCAGTATGCTTTTGATGAAGTCCACAAAAGAGAGCACGCTCATCTCCTCCAATGTTTTGGACATTGAAACAGAGTATTTTTTTGCAAGTAAGATAATGCATTAATTGCTTCACTTTAAGCATTAGCTTTTGATATAAGCCATCCCTTAGACTCCTGATACTTTGCATGCTGGGCAGTCTTGTCCTTGAAGTTACTGTAGTGCGCAATGATCAGAACTTAGCGCTGATGTTTTGTTAGCATTTACCAGCAGTGTCTTGGCAGAGGGTGACCTCCTGTACTGTCTCTAAACATTTTCAATTTACAGACTCAAGAATTTTTGCTGCCTTTGCCTCTCATTCTTTTGAGGAGGTCAGCCCTTTATGAATTTGCCACAAGAAAGAAGTTCAGAATACCCTATATACTTAAACAGCTTAATAGGAATAGAGCCACAATGAACGCACGACATACAATTCATTTTCATATTTATAGAAGAAATTCATGTTGTTTTAAGTGTACACAAGCAGCTGCTGTCATTTGGCTATGAGCAGATGTTAGACCTCCGAAAGCTTCACTGATAATTAAAATACTAACAGTTAGTGTTTTACCCCAGCTGCAGGTTCTGTTTACTGTAAATTTGATTTTAATGGTGCCTCTGTGCAGTTATTGAATAGAGGTTTGTTTTCTACTATACATGCAAAAGTGTCTACAATGAAGACAAATGGTTATTTCCCATAATTTACTCTGGAAAGATATGAATATAGCTGTAACGTAGTTGAATTTATAAATGAAATACAGATATGACTATCACATTTGAAATGGTAGTTTCTGCTGTCTTCACTAACAAAAAGAACTAGGGAAGCTTGCTATTTGTAGTTATTCCCAAGCATTCCTCCTAAAAACTGCTGTGCTTTTTAAATGGGTTGAGATGTGCCCTCAAGCAAAGAACAGGTGCTCCTTTTTACTGAAAGGGTGCATAAATCAGAATAGATAAATACAGAGAATCATGATACTCATAGTTGGTAGGTATTCTGAAGAATATAATTTCTGCTTGATCATTTAATAGCATGATGTTTTATTTTGGGTATCCCTTACAAGTGTCTGTTCTCTTTTTTTCATATATGTACATCAAACGTTCGGGAAGGCCAGCCATTTTCAGAATTGTTAATCCCAAGGGCCTGATTATGCAAACACAATGCATAATGCAAGCAACCATGTTTAGTCCCTTTGAGACTATTGAGGCTAACTATGGCAGTAAGCACTACGCTTGATAAATAAATGTTTATAAAACCAAGATCTGAATGTATATATTCTTGAAAAACAAAAACTTCTGCTGAGATAACAATGACAAAAAGGTTTTTTCCCCTTTTTCTGACAAAGTCGTTAGTGTTTGGGATTAGACTTATTTCAGAAATCCAGATCATTTTCCCTATGAGCAGAGCTTGGGGGTTTTTTCCCCTGATTTTTCTCATTTTAGTGTATTATTTTTCATATTATATTATGTGTTCTGTCTGCCTAGGAAGCAGAAATCTCTGGTTTGACCAAGCGCAACCAGAACCCCTTGAAACTGGGATTCTGATTTACAAGTGCTAAAAATGCACTCTCCATTTGCACTGCAGGGGATAAAACAGAAAGCGTGCATCCGAGTATCATCAATGTCAGTTGTTCCCAAACTGAGGGCTGGAGTAGTCTTTGAAGCTGGACTGCCAAGAAATGTCCAGACTGGCTATCCTCATCTCAGGCTGCTAAATTGCACTGTAAGACATAGCTGAAATACTCCAGATACATTCCTGATGCTGCTTGCCCGTGTAGGTAATTGCTGCATATGCCACAGAGAGGCTTTTGCTCACACATCAGAGTTGAGAGGAGCAGCCTGCATGGTGGCAAACAGGTAAAGAGAAAAGTGGTTTGCAAGTAAACCAGTTACTCTGCAGGTTAGGCAGCTGTAAATTCTGCAGTTAACACTGTATATGTTTGCCACAATCAGTGGGAGTTTTGGTATGTGTATTTTTTATTTGCATTCCATCTGTAACACTGGGCTCTATAACATTCATTTTTGACCTTGAGTGCAGGAAAAGACAAACTGAAATTTTTCCTAGAGAAGGCTTTTTCCCAAAGGTTAATTAGACACTGAAGGGAAACTAAACCAAACCAAACAAACTGCCTAAATACCCTAACTGGACAGCTTGGCTATTTAATTTGGTGGTTGTCTTTTTCTTTTGTATCTTTTTGTGGCCGTTGACATAGTTCTGTGAAATGTGGGAGGTAAAAATAGCAAGCAGGAAATTTCAGTCTGTTTTTCAAAAGAAAAAAATATTACAAGAGTACTTTCTTTCACATTTTAGAAAGCTAAAGGACATCTCCTGCTTTTTAAGATACCTGAAATGTTAAAACTTCATCCTTTATTTAAGTACTTCTTAGAAGACCTTGAAGTTTCCAAACATGATTGAGTGGTTAAGGACAAAACTAGAAGCTAAGGCTGTTTTGAGTTTCAACATTGAAATATGACATTACTGGATTTTTAAGTATAAAATAAACTATGAATGTTATTTGGGATTTTTTTTGGTTGGGTTTTTTTTTTCCAGTAATCATATATTGAAAGGGGGGGAAATGAAGCCTTGTCGTATTGGTTTCTCTTGAGATTTACGTAATTTGTGTCAATGGTGGAATTTTTTTATGTCTTTTAGGGAGATGGTAAAGTCCCCTATAGGTATACTTATTTGTATTGCTTTACAAATATTTGCTGCCTTTGTGGGCATAATAGCTGTAACAGGGCCATTTTGGGTTGCTGATTTATTTCACTTCTCGGTTTGACCCATCATATTTTCTTTCCTTCAGCAGAAGACATGAATGAGCCTTCACAATCTCTTATTTAGTAGCTTAACTAGCTGGTTTAAAAAATGCTGACCCATACCTTGCTTGCACATAAAAGCCTTGCAAATGATAAAGAATAGTTTGCACTATGGTCTAGCAACAGAGATCTGGAAAATGCATCTTATTATTATGGCCTCTGAAAATCAGGGAAATCCCAAATTATGACACAGTTCCCACAGACTGTACTTAATTAATTGAAGCAGAGGTAGATCATTACTAAAATAGTTGAATGAAAACAGAGCAGAAACTTGTGACTTGATGAAGGCATAAGTTATATTACTTTATGAATTGGAAAAGTGGGCTTACTGTACCATTCAAAATATTGTATTGCTGCCATATAGACAATAACTTTTAAAATAAGAAAATCAGTAGCTTGTTCAAGTGATGTTGGACATAAGGCAATTTTAAAAAATATTTTAAATTCCTTACAGGTTGCGTTTAATTGAAGGAAAAGATGTTTCTTTGCATTCACATTATTTAATATTTGTTGCATTTTGTCAGATACAAAATGTTTGTTTTTGTCAATAAATAATATACCTAATGACCAAAGTATGAAAAATTAAGTGTTGCTGAATAGGGGACTATAAATCAGGCCTCCTAGAACTTTTACAGAAAAGGAAAAATAGCTGTTTTAAGCTAGCTGTGTAAATGCAGATCATTTCCGTCGTCATAATAGATTCTTTCATTTATGACTTACTGCTTTGTCCTAAAGGTGCTCCTTGTGAAGGATGTCCTCAGCCCAGCCTCACCACACACAGCCGCTTGCTGCAAGTTTTGGGGAAGGATTAGAATTCTAAAGAGGCTGCTGGCTGAGAGCAAGGTGGTGCTTTACATATAATATTAGCCCAGGCTTTCCTCACGCGTTGTGCGTCTCTTTCTGAGACAAGTCTCCTTAATGCCATCTTTATCTGCTACACGATGCATGAAATCTACTTTCTGTTTTAGAACTGCAGCTGACCCCCGACCCCACGAGTGGCGCCACAATGTGACCTTTCTATTGTCATCAGCTTTCATTCTCCTGAAAATTCTATGAATTTTTATTACAAGTTTTTTTAAACCAAGCTGAGGCTTCAACAAATTACTTGACACAGATGAGATGAAGTTGTTGAAGTAGTGTTAGATAAGTTTTACAGCCAGCATGTGTGCTGCTGAACAGTACAAAGCCAGTGTCCTACAATGTCATACACCAGTAACTGCTGAGCCTACTATTGGATAAATACATCATTTTATGGAACATTGATTGTTCTATAAACCCAATGGAGTATTATGCTCTATGATCAAACCATTTAGATTGTGTGTAGAGCACAGAAAATGCCATATTCAGGATGGTACTAAAAGTGCCATTTGTGTATTTTATGGATGTCATTACGGGGGAAACTTCTCTCTGTAGGCCCTGTTTACTGCAAAATTTTTTAGTCTGTAATGACATTTTTCATTCACAACGTATGCCTTCAAGAGAGGGGGCCCTTGTTTTATTTGTTTCATTCGACTTTACTGCACAAATCCTGTACATTTTAATTAAATGTAAGCTTAACAAAAGAATAAGGTATTTATTCTGCAGGGAACAAATGATGACAGTAACAAAAGAATAAAACAGACACACAAAAGGAAGTCAGGTATTGAGTAAGAGAGAGGGGAAATGGTACTATGCCCTATTTCTAGTTTCCCAGACACACATTAAACATCAAAGCATTTCTTTTAGGCCTATTTCAGGAGTTTGTGGTCTCAGAGAATTAAAATAACCTGTGAATATGGATTTAATGTCTAAAATGTCCTGACATTTTCAAATAAAAAACTAACAGTCACTCAGGACTCCAACTGATAAATAATGGCTCTGCTGAAATGACAGACTTCTTGGAAAGAAACCAATTCTCTGATCATTGCACCCCTAGATATGAAACACCTCCTTACAAATTGTCTGAATATGAGCTCTTGTATCATTATATTTTGTCATTTTAATGCCTATTTGTGTATCTTTTTAATTTGCAATGACATGCAATCAGCAACAAGTCCACTTTTCCCAATATTAATGTGGGCTTGTATTGCAGCTTATGTTTGCCGTGTCAGTCAACACTTACCCCTTCTCTTTAACTGTTAAGAGGGGGTGAGAGGCAGGCTGGGTTTACTGGGACAGCATGGTTTGTTGCTACATACAGTCCAATAATGTGACATGTTCCATAAATGCCTAAAAATTCCTACAAATATTGTGTTGGATTCCAGTGCTTCATTTTGAGAATAGCAGCTAAGCCTCAAAATCTGTTGTTTTCTAAATATCTTCCATACTTGGCTTTTCACTGTTGAAACAAAAGAAAACCAGTAAAATCTGCAACTCATATTTACCATGAAAAATCACTAAAATTGAAGTTGATGTTCCCAGTAAATTCTTGGTCATAGTCCAGTTAAAATTTAAAGTTACAGTAGATTCACATTAGTTTAAATGACACTTGAACTTCTACACAGCTCAACATTAATTCATTATAGTTGAAATGGAAGAATCTTCAGTGGGTGAATCTTTTACAATCTGATTGAGGCTGTTACATTTTATAGGAGCCATTTTTCAAAGCAGTACTGACAGCACTCGAAGTTATTAAATTGCTGAATCAAAAGATGGACCTGCAATCGCATTTATGAACTGTGATGGAATAGCTGGGGTTGCACTGAGCTGAGGTTAAGATGTTGGTGTAGTTAAGCTTCATCACACCCCTTAGTGACAGCAGTATTTACCCATGTAGTTTACTTTAATGGTCAGGAAGTGGCTTAACTCACCTCTGGATTCAAATAGATTAAGTAAGCAGTCAGAATGGCATAATTATCAGTGCTGCGAGGGATTCACCGGATAGCTCTTCACCCAGGAGACTTCCCATTCAATTGCACAGTAAAGACTGGAGTTGCATAGATTCACTGGCATGGCATTTATTTCAGGAGATGAAAACAGGGTGAATTTCCTTTTTCTTTGTCTTCACCACACCAGAACTTCTCCTCAATACACTGATGCTGGGTCCTGTATGTAAATTATTATGATCTTTGGAGAAAGATGTCATGATTTTAGTGTATGTGCATGTGAAAATTATCACTGTAGAGTTATTTTGATTTTGAAATCCAGTGGAAAATGCGTGATTTGTGGAGTTATTTTGATTTTGTGCCACATCATTGCCAGGCTCCTCTTTTATCTTGTCAACAAAGCAAGATTCCTGAGAGAATTAATTACTTATACTCTATTACAAAATGTGGAGGATAATTGTCATTTTATGTTGATTTCCCCTTCCTACTTTTCTGCTCTTTTGGGGGTCATGTGAATGTCAGTGCCTACAGAGAGCACAGGAAAAGTGGGAATAAGAACCAATTGTATACCACAGTAAGCTTACTTCTTGCTTATACCTGACAAAGTGTACTTCAGTTGCATGGGCTAGATTTTTATGCAGCATCACCTGTAAACACTCTAATTGTTTAAATTGTTAATTTTCTATTCCAAAGAAAAGAAAAAAACCTGCCTTGCAAACTGGGAATAAGGAAGTTGTATGGCATCAGTTTAGACTTGTGAAGGTGATTTGCAGCCTTTCAGCTTGACAAAATTACTTCTTTGTGCTTCACAGTACAGTTCTCTACCAGAAGCTCTGTAATTGAAAAAAGGATGGGTGGGTGGATGGATGGATGGATGGATGAATGGATAGATAGATAGACAGATAGATAGATAGATAGATAGATAGATAGATAGATAGATAGATAGATAGCAGTGTAAGGCCTCGGTCTTTTAATTATTGATGTTATTTTGGAATTTTAGCTTGATATGCACCTTAACATAGCAAGTTGCTAGAGTCTGCAAGGCGCCAAGTATTCAGTCTTGGAGTAAGTCAGCTCCTATGTGTGAACTTTACCTTTAAGCAAATGAGTCTGTTTTTTAGAGCCCATTTTAATTCTCTGTGGGATCAAGGTCTGACAGCTCTATGCTTTGAAATGAAAGAGCCCCCTTAGACCAGCTTTAGTATAATTTTCTTGGTCTCTTGAGTTCAATGAAGCACATTGTTCACTACACCTGGCTTGGAAAGTACAGTGCTAGCCTGAAATTTCACTTTAAGTGTTGCTTTTTTTTTCTTGCCTCTTTTTATGCCAAGCAAGGCATGGCATATCTATTTGTGTCAGTGGTAAGAAGCTACACCTGTTATTCCAGAGATGTGATTTCAGTTTGTGTAGGTGAATTTAAACTGGAGTGTGGATATGGGTAGTTTCAGCAGCATGGACTTAATCAGCCTTCCCAAGGCCCATCTGCCATTAGACCCTCACCTTGTTTGCAATGTCCAGCACCCACTCTTCTCTCTGTGTGCACAAGTTGTGTCCCACAGCTTGCTCCCAGCACATGGAGGAGCTTCCTGGGTGCTTCTGGAGGGCACTGCCATGGGGAGACAGGGAGGGATAAAGCTGTACTTCTGTGGACATTCACAAAGCTGGCCACAGGGTCCTCTCCTTTATGTCTTCCCACAAATATGTAGGCCATGCTTGGAGAGTGATGGCCTTGAGTTTGTATAGCCTTGGGCTCCATTTGCCTTGCTGAAGCTTTATTGTTAGTGGTGAGAATTGAGAAGGAAACCTTCAATGACACAAAACCAAACTGGGTGGCACAGCAAGCAGCTGGAATATGGAGGTTACAGGTATTATAGTTTGTTAATTGATTTAGTGCAGAAATAATTAAGATATGTCATTGGGGCTTCTCTGGGTTAGATTTTATATCCTACTTAGTGTAAGAAAACTACCAAGTGTTTTCACCAGGTAACTGGGTGAGTGACTGAGTCAGTCACATGAGCCAGAGAAGATGCTGGATGGAAAAGGAAGGGGGAGACAATGGCATCGAAATGACAGCATGGCAATGACCTCACAATCAATAGCAGGGTATTAAGAAAATCAGCCACAGTTTCTCACATCAAGTTATGTTTAATGTAATACACAATCCAAAAATTCATTACTGAAATACCGAAGTATCACCAATAGGTTCTTCTGTAAAAGATGTGGCTTTTAACTGTATACTGTATTTATCTGGGCTTTTTTTAATATGGAATATTTTTGAAAACACATTTAAATTGTTAATAAGATGCAGCATTGTTACACTCAGCAATTATTTCAACCTGTAAATATGTTATTTGGAAAACATGCAAATTGGTTTTGTTCATTTGCTCATTTTATCTATGTTTTCTGTCAATGAAATCCAAAAATTGTCAGGGAATTTTTTTCCATTGAAGCTACAATTTGTTAAAGTAATGAACTGATACTTGCCATGATACCATGTTAACAGCATATTTTGTCTTGCAGGCATTGTGTCCAAGTCCTATGAGTGCCGACTGAAGGGGCAAGGAGCAACCTTTGTGGAAACCACGAGCCCTTTTACTGCGGCAGCGCTGGGAGAGGTTTCTCCAGTGAAGGAGAAGGCCTTTCAGGGCAGCAGGAGACAGCCCCAGTCCCCTGAGGAAGTTCAGCAGTTCATTATTATTCAAGGATATGACGGCGACTTCGCCATCGACGCCTCGGTGGAAGAGACGGCCGCGGCCACCCTGCAGACGCTGGCGATGGCGGGGCAGATGGCCAGGGTGGTGCACATCACGGAGGACGGGCAAGTCATAGCCACAAACCAGAATGGCTCCCACGTGAGCAGTGTGGTTCCTGAGCAGATCCTGACAGAGCAGTTGGCAGATGGTGCCACACAGGTGGTGGTGGTTGAAGGAGCGGGAGCTGACATGGAGGAGGCCGTTCAAATCGACGCGGTTCCTGACTCCAGCAGCACGGTGCTGCAGCAGATAATGCGACAGGAAGTTTTAGATGCTTCTGAGGCTACAGTCCATCCTCCAGAGTCTTCCTCAGCATTAGATGCCCTGCTTTGTGCCGTGACTGAGCTGGGTGAAGCGGAAAACAAATCCGAACTCCTTGACAGATGCAGGTCTGGTCACAAAGACTTCTTGCAAATGCCGAACCCAGAGATGCCCAGCATTCCCAGCGATGCAGAGGGACAAGAAATACAAATGTTCCACGAAGTTCAGGAGACTCAGGAAGATACCAAACCTATGGAAGTAGTGACACGGGTCATGCACCCATCGGCTATAATTGCATCTCAGGAGAGAGCTCAGGCTGCCTTCAAGAACGTGGTGCAAGGAGTGTTGCAGTTTGCTGTGTGTGACACAGCTGCGGCCGACCAGCTCATGAAAGAAGGTGTCACCCAGGTCATTGTAAATGAGGAGGGGACTGTGCATATGGTAGCTGGAGAAGGTTCTCAGATAATAATGCAGGAAGCTGGTAGCCACACGCTCAGCGTGCAGAGTGAACACATGGATTTAGTGGAGTCGGATGGGCAAATATCCCAGATCATTGTCAGTGAAGAATTAGCTCAAGCCATGGCTCAGGGTTCTGATGGTGACTTCTCTGAAGGTGCAACACACTACATCGTCACAGAATTGCCACCAGACATGCAGGATGAGCCTGGTGTGTACTCACACGCTGTGATAGAGACAGCTGGATCCCAAGACATTCTGCAGACTGGTACTGCTATAAAAGCAGAAGCTGTAGCCCCTGATAGAGCAAGAGAACAGTTAACAAGCATGGTCATTTATACAGAGGGTGGCTCACAAGTAATTCAGGGCCAGAGAGATTATAACAAAGTACAGGAAGCATGAAGAGCTTCACTCGTAGGCTGGGTGCAGAGCAGAGCTGGATATTACCAGAATCATGGAGGCACTGTATTCCTGGAGTGCTTTCTGTAAAGCCTTCTCAGTAGAACTTCCTCCAAACCAGATAACAAATACATGTCCTGCTAATAGGAGGAGTTCACTGAAGAGGATAATACAGTTTTGTTACAATAGCTCCAAGAACTATTATATGTGATTATTATACAACAAGCATACTAGGGTACAAAACAGGATAAAAAGCCTCCCGCCCGAAGTAGAAATTGTTCTGTTGAATGCTTTCTTTGTTGAAGTTTTTGTCTTAATGTTGTTTTATCTCAGGGTAATTCCCTGCCTTCTGTCATTTTTGTATAACATAATCACAGGAGTAAAATAATTGCACTTATATGTACATTTTGTGATCAGATAAATATGCAAAAAAATACAAACCCCACAATAACAAGGTGAACAGGTAAGCATATATATGATATTGGGTGCCCTTCTTCATTTTAAAGTAGAACAGATGACATTTTGCTTTCCAAACTCTTACATTAAAACATGCTTGGCTAAAAATATGTCATCAAAATATGGATTTTTTTTGCATCTAAAATTAAAGTTTTCATAGTACTTTACTCTTTCATGGTAACACATTAGACTTGCCCTAAAGAAGAGCTCAAAAAAGTTACACTTCAGAAAATCCTTGATTATACATATTTGGGAAGAAGAACTTGATGCCTGTAACTTCCACTTAATTTTAGATGAGAGTCCTACATAAGAAATGTGCATTTTTTGAAAAAAATATTGTCACTGTCAGTGTTTTGCTTTTCTTATTACTAGTGCTTCATATAAATACCATTTTGCAGTTCATTTTGTGAGCTACGTCTCAAATGTTAGGAGGATTTTTAAAGAAAATTCTGACATTGACATTAACAAGTAGGGGGAAACAAAAGGTGACCTTGTATTTCTTGCTTAGTCCAGAATGTCAGTTATTTACTTGTGGATATACTGCAATTGTTCAATGCAAGTTCATGTTGAAAATATTTGTTTCATGATAAAACTGCTTCTGTTTCTTTAGAAAAATTGTAAAATATAAACTGGCAAGGTTTGGGGATTTTTTTTTTGTCTTTCAAATAAAATGTTAGCATTAAAATGAAGCATCATGATTTTTAATATTAAACAATAAACAGAACTGGCATTCAGCAGGAGCAAACGAATGCTATCTGTTATGTCTGTGCATTCTCTCTTTTCTCTTTTCCTTTCTCTAGCTTGCTAGATAGATAAAGATAAAAGAATCTAATTTCTGAAGTGTGCCTCATGCATGCTTAATATAATTGTGTAAGTGTTTAGGGTATAAGCCATGCTGACTCTAGAGATAACTGGGTTTCCTATCATGTTTAATATCTTAAAATTATCAACTGTAAGAAAGTTGGGGTGGGGTAAAACAATAGTTCCTTCCTGAAGCAACTGCTTAAAAATGTATTTTCTAATAGGGCTGCTGAGAAAAGGTGCTTCATTCTGGGGCTATAAGATCCTGCTGCCTCTTCATCTCTTATTATTATTATTTTTCAAATTTTGTTATTTTCCAAGAGTTGAGGTTGTGTCTTTGTCAAACCCCCAAAAAAGTAATTTTCAAGTTAGACATCAAGATTCATAATTAGGCGAGTTTGACTTGCTCATCTTTCTTAAAAAGTGACAGGCTGTTCACTTACTCTTAAATACTGTCTTCAGCAAACAGTGACAGGATCAACTCCCGTTTGTTATCAGGAAAAAGGTGACCTTTACAAAATGATGGCCCTCTGCAAGACTCTCACAGATGTTCAAAAAACTGAATGTTTTTCAGTGGAAATATTTCTTCTTGATCATTTCTCCTGTTAACTGTAGCCCTGTGGTCTTGCAGCTTGGATGCTAATTCCTCGCTGTGCTTAGTCCTGTATGGCTAACCTTTCTGCTGCAGTACAGGATGTTGACACTGACATGCTGCAGTTTACCATTTGTGATTTATTTAGGATAAATATGTCTCAGGTGGCATTTAATCCTTCATAAAACCAGTGTAGCCTGCAGTGTCAAACCAGCAATCACATTGTATGCACAATGAAAAGAGCAGACCTTTGCATAAAAAAAAGCCCCAGTGGTAGATGTTCCTGTGCTTAGGAGCACTGGAAAGGATTCTCTAACCTACCATGTGCTGTAATTACCTGGGAGCTCAGGTTAACCATACTTTTCTCTGAGTGCAGTCTGATCAGGAGAGGTAAATTTTCCTAGGGCTTTTTTTTTTCCTTCTTCTTCTTTCTAATGTGCACTTTAAAGTTAACTTATTAGTGCCCTACAAATGTAACATTAGAAATCAAGGATGACATTCGTTCCTGTGCTGTCATCCTGCTTAAGGACTCCATGGACTGTCTCAACCTCATGCTAAAACGCGCTCTCTGCCACACACTGACAGCTGAGGCTAAGGCAGGTCTCTTCCAGCACCTAGGAAACATCTCTGGCATTTGTCTCCCTCCTGTGCCAGAGCTTCTGGCATTGCCCCAGATCATAACCTGGGAGGAGATGAGCGTATTGTTCTATGGATCTTCCAAGCATTCCCATGCCTTCTGCCTTGGAGAGCAGGGAAGATTAGGCAGCAGAGGGAGGCACTTAGAGTAGAGCAGCACCTGAAAAAGCCCTGACCCTCCAAGGGCCACGCATGGAGCTGGTGAGGCACCTGTGGCACGTCTGGGAGCAGGCTCAGAAGCTGCTGGGACCCTCTGCCAGAGGCAGCCTCCAGTGTGGGAGCATCACATCAACTTGTGTGGTGGATTTAGGAAGGTGCCCAGCTCAGGCTGCCATTCACTACATGTGTGTTTTGCTGTTTGGTTTGAATACCTTCAGGTGCCTGTCTCCAGAGAATTCAAGGGCTGTGCTGTAATGGAAGTGATTGTTGAGGGGGCAGTATTCCCATGTCAGTCCGTTGCTTCCTGGTGTTCTGCCTGCCAGAGACATTGGCCTAATTTTCTCTTTGTTATCCATTCTGAATAAGCATTAATGAAGTTGGATTATACTGTGACAATGCCAAACAGGTAAAAATATAAGTATTTAAGAACTATGGAACTAGTATGGAGGGGGAAAATAGATAAATAATAAATAAAATAAAAGACAGACCAAAAAGAAACCAAAAAATACAACTAAGCCAAAAATACTACACCAAAAGTGAACCAAAAATTTTAAGTGAAGACAGAGAAAGATATTTCCAGCAAGCAGTTTCACCCTCCTTTTCTTAAGAATCAGATACACACTTCCTAAGGCAGTGTATCCTGGCCTCTGAATTCCAGCTCCATCTTTGGGGAAAAATGGGAGATAAGACATAGCTGGAAACAATATTTAGAGAAATATTTCCTTTAACAAAAACAAAAGAAAAGAACCCAAAACCCAGCATCACCTAAAGGGCCCACAGCAACATGCCATTCTGCCTGACTTGCAGCTGCACTCCACTGTGGAAGTGAGATGAGCCAGGGAGTTGATGTGCTGTGCTCATGCACATGTGGATTGTGCATAGTCCTGCAAGCACTGCTGTCGTTTATAAATGCTGCTTTAACACCAGGAGTGTTAGCTCTGAGTCCCAGAAGAAATACATTTGTGATTTTCGTGGCCAGTGGATTCAGCTCATGCAAAAGCTTGTAGGAATCTGTTTAAAAGTTCCTGTGCCTCGGGCTGGCCCTGAGCTGGACCTGGGCTTGAAATACAAGTGAGTCCCCTTCAGAAAATCCTGGGGATTGAGAGATGGGGCTGGAGCTGTACAAGGTAGGCAAAGGTCTCGTAAAGCAACCTCTGGGGCTTTTCTCCAACTTTCCCTGCTCAGTAGGCTTCCTGAGCACAAAAGCTGTAAATAGAATAGAGAGGGAAGGGTGAAGATTGAAATTTGAAACTAAGTTAGTTCAAATGAGGGGATTAAGTAACAGGAAAAAAAAGTCATTCATTTGGCAAAACAGAGAAGAGCTGTGAGATTTCACTTATTTTACTGAGCAATATTAGCCCATAATTTAAGATAGTGTGTGGCTCACTCAAACAGACTACCCCCGTTCTATCTTGTTGAAGAATACAATTCGTTTTCTGCTCCTCTAGGGTGATATCATTTTATATGAAGAAAAAAGTTAGCTCAGATGGCAGTTATATGTTTCGGAAGCACCTTCTAATCAGGGATTGGTGATTCATTATTAGCTTCAGCAGGCGATCCATCTGACATGTAAGGGGAAAAAATTAGCAGCTGTCACTGCATGATGAGTTAATTTCCTGATAGGCCTGACACTGAAAAGCCATTTGGAGACATGGAGATGGCTGATGAGAAAACCTGGTGCTGGTTCATAATTGGAGAGAAAGAAAGGGCAGAGAGACAGAGGGAGATGGGGGAGGGACCGAGGCTGCTCTACAAGTGGGGATGGATGTTTGTGTATTTACTAAATAGACTGCTCCACAATAACCTGCATCTCTGTGCACACACACCTGGGCGGGTAAGTGATAGGGACCAGGGCCTTTCATTTTCCCTCTGCCTGGTGTCATTATTTCCAGTCGTTGGTAATTAGTACTGCAGACGGTTTTCCGCTCGCTCCAGCCCGGGTGTACAAGCACGCGATTGGGTTATCTGGCGGTGACATTGAAACCTGACATTTTAGAGGAAAGGGGAGAAAATGACGCTACTCCTTTAATGGTTCTCGCTGCAATTTGCTTAATTGCAGCTTGAGATTTCAATCAATCATATAAAAATAAACTTATCTGAAACAAATATTGCTAAAACTTCCAAGAGCACAATTGTGAATGATGAGTGTTCGAAGAACGCTCTTGTAGAGCATGAGGAAATATGCTCTTCAAAAGATGTAAGCACATGGCTCTCTGTTTACCCTTTTTAAGAATGATAAATAAAACTATGGGAAAAATAGGTGTTCAAGACCAAATGCAGTCCACTGTGGAATCTGCCTTGCGTGTGTAATTGGGACAGCAGTGCAGGGACCTTCATATGTATTAAAGAAAGCTGATAGGAAGCCCTTGACTTGGGACTAATTCCTTCAGTGGCTATGTGTGTCAGGTACTGCTTTAAAGGGATTTTTTTTTTTTTTGCTCTTTAGGTAATGTATCTAATATGCCCAGCAAAGCTTTTCTTTTAACTAAGGGAAGAATGAATATTTAAAGGCTTTGTTTTGTTTTGTTTTTTTCTTTTTTAAGTGGTAGAATATAATGGGATTTTCCCCACCATCAGAAGAAGATAATTTTTGACCAGGAAGAGGACAAGCCAGTAACTCCGCTTGTACAAAACCAATTTTGACTTTTTCTATTAGGGTGTTCTTAAATGGTGGCCAAGGATTTGGGAGCAGTGATGGAGAAGCAAAGATCCACCACAGACTGGTAGATCCAGCACATATTGTGCAATTGAAATTGATGTGTGTGTATACACAAACCAGGATTATGTCCTGCAATATAACAGGACACCTGACCTTGTTTAAAACACATTCTTGTCTTCTGGCAGCAACACATTTGTCAAGGCTACTTTGAACAACCAGTTGTACGGCGCAGTCCTGCCCCAGAGGTCAGTGTTAACGGAGAGCCATCGGGTTCTGGGAATTTCTGATGAATAAGAATAGCAATCCCCCGGGCAGCAATAGATTAATTCTGGGATGGCTTTTCTTCCATATTCCCCAAACCTCTGATCACTCTTACTGCTTGGAATCCTCCTTTCTTACTGCTTGGAGTCCTCATTACTTACTGCAGCTTTTGCATGTGTTGATTCAGCTTCTCGGAGATTCCCGTTGCCAGTTTGTCATGTTTGGGAGTGAACCATGTGATTGTGCAGGGAGCAGAAGAATGGTTGATTAGTTAGTTGCCTCTGCTGGGATGCATCCCTTGGTATGTAAGTATCCATGAGCTTCAGGATCCATGCAATGCTCAAGAGGCAGATTTTGAAAGTAGTCCAGCTCCTTGGGAGGTCTGGTTGGATAACTTGAGTGTCACGAGGGGACATCTGGTCAGACAAAGGAGAAAAGAAGGTTTAGCAAATGCAAGGGATGGAGTCAGAACCTTTGATTCTTGGTCTGCTAGGAACCAAGCCTGTTAAGGAACTTTGAGAGCAGAAACGTAACTGAGTTATCAGGGACCAAAAGCCATGACTGTTCACACATAACAAAGCCACACACCAGAGCTGAAAGACAAGGAGCAGATATAATAGGAGGCAAAACCAAATGTTTTGCACCTACTCAGATGTCCAGAACCTACTCAGAACACAAATACAACTCCCTTCCCTTCTGTTCTCTCTCTCTTCTCCACCAATGCCCAGGGCAGACACAGGCAGCTTGGCGGTCACATTGCACTGACCCTGTGGTGCCGTGCAGGCCACAGTGTCGGGTTTGGAGTTCTGACCATCACAAGTGCTGTAAGCACTCCTAACACCTCCAGATTCCCAGGAGGGGAGACACCCACAGAGAAGATATGTCTCATCCAAATATAGAGAGTCACCAGGGGAAGGAAAGGACTTGTTTCTGTGGCAAATAAAGTCCTTGCTAGCAGATGTCGTACTCTGAGAGAGCTTCAGGACTTTCCCCCAAACCCTGCTAAGCTTCTTCTATCTGCCAATGTGTTCCTCTGTCGCTGGGTGTGTAAAACAGGCTTGTGTTTTCTGCTCAGCAGATGGTGGTGATTGCTGGTGTTTGGTAGCTGTGAAATCCAGATGTCCGGCTCCAGGAGGATTTTTCCCTTGCTAGGGACATCTGGCCATCCTCTCAGCCTTACTCTTTCTTCTCCTCATTTTTGCTTGGAGTCTGTAAGCTTTGCCCATGTATTTGCAGAGCGGATAATTCAGCTAATCTATTCATGTGCCTTATTCAAGGTTAAGAAGGAAAGAGCAGAAGGAAGCCTGGGGTTGTTTGTGTTTGTACCTGAGTACCCAGATAGGGACACGTGTGTCCCAAGCCCCCTGCCTGCTCCTGCCAGGGCAGCAGAGAGACTGATGCTGCTGTGGCACATTGAACAGACATAATGGCACTGTTGGCTGGGAGCTGCTTGTTGGGGATGGCAGGGGAAGGGAAACCTAGAGAGATGCACCAGGATGGCTGTCTTGCTTTGGCTCAGAGCAGCTAGGCACCGTGTGGGGTGTTTCTGCTCAGACTCCTGCCTTAGATCCATATGCAAGCTATGATGACAAAATCCAGGGACAGCAGGTAGTGCAGATATTTAAAGCAAATGGAAGCAGAAATTTCCAGGAGCATTTCTGTTTAGTACCTTGGATCCACAAGAGAAATGCTGAGTTACTTGTGAGAGTCTTTAGATACCCTGACTTCTTTTTGTCATTATTTTCCTCAATTCCACAAGTGAATTTCTTGTTCCTGCAGGTAAAGGGTTGGCTCTGACAGCAACAGACTAGCTGTACACCTGGTCATCCTGCCAGTGGACCACTTTGCTACAGAAAGTGTATTGCTGGGCTGTGCTATGATCTGTGTGAGATCAATGATGTGGAAAAAAGCTGGCTGCCAAGAGCAGGACACAAGTCTCAGGCACCATGTCTGTTGGAGTGAGCATAGGGAAGATAATAAACTCTCTTGCTCTTGTAGCCTGTTGGTATCTAACTCCAAAATTTGATAGACTAAGTGCAAATGTGGCAGAAACTCTTACCAGTCTTCTCTTCTACCCTGTATGCCAAGTTTGTCCTCCAGTCCCCATTTGCTGTGCCTTCTACTGGAGACCTAAAATGACCCTACTCCAGTAGTGACCCCTCAAAGCCCTGCAAAGAATCAGGATCCCTTTCTTCTCCTCTATTCTTCTAAGGTGGGTTCATGACTCAGCTCCTGCTCCCTCACTGGACACTGAGCAGCAGGAGTGATGCTCCTGTCCCAGCAGCCCATCCATGCTCCACCTGCAGCACGGGAGTGACTGCACCCCAGCAGTGCAGGGGATGAGCTCTGCCATGCAAGGGTGCAGGGGCTCACTTAACACAGCTCTTCAGTCATTTGTCTCAGACGTTTAGTGGGTGGCCCTGTGCCTGGTTTATTGCATGCTGTTGCAAGCCTGCTTCAGAGGCAGGATGAGTAATTTTCTATGGTCATTTCTTCTGGTACTTGTCACTCTGGTGTCTGTGTGCCTCCCAAGCCATCACAGCTTTGTCCTCCTTTAGCCCCACTAAGGTATGAGGAAACATTTCTCTTCTTTTACAGATGGAGAGCTACAGAGTACAGAGAAAGATCTTCAAACATTTGTGGGGCCTCATTTGAGCTAACACAGACATTCACTTTCTAAGGCTTAGGTAAATAGGGAGATCTCCCTGGTATGTCACCATCATAACACCTTCCTAGTGGAAGGTGCCCTTCTAGTGGAAGGTATCCCTGCCTGTGCTGGGGAGTTGGAAATATTTGATGTTTAAAGTCCCTTCCAACCCAGATATGATTCTCTGATTCCAATGGCCTTTGGTGTGGCCTGCTGTGAGTGTGTTCAGTGTACCCACGAAGCAGACACCAGGGGCTGATGTGGGCACTGGGCAGAAAGAAGCATTTCTTTGTTTTCACCGCTACACCACATCTCTTCTCCTTGGCCCCTGACTGCTCCTCTTGGCTTTGGGGGTTCCTGCTGCAGACACCTAATGGAAAATTTCCCTTTCTGCACAGGAAGCCTGGGGCCTGCGGGGCTTTTACACACACAGGCAACAATACTGCATGGGGTTTTCTATACTGTATGAGCTGGCACAGAGGGGAGAGCCAGGCTTTGAGTGCTCCTACAAGGAGATCCTTAATTCATCTGCCGGCCATGGTTACTCCCCTAACACCCTCTCCCAGCCATGCAGCAGGGAGCTGCCCCACTGGGCAAGTGGCAGCTCACAGGGCCTGTTTTGCCTGCACTCCCACAGAGATGAGCACAGGTCCCTGCAGGAATAGCTGGTGATGAGGAGTCATCTGCTTGCACAGAGCTCTGGGTGTTAATTCAGCGTGAAACCCCCAGTTCTGCTGTGCCAGACAAGGCACGTGTGGGAGATCTGGTTTCTTCATCCAAGCAGCTTTCTCAGAAAGCCCCTTTGATAATCAGGCTGAAAGATTGCTGAAGTGAAAATTAAACCACTCTAAATGCTGTTATGGAAACATACCCATCACAAGCAAAAGCTGGATTTCTGTAGTTGCCACACAATAAACAGATGAGGCTTAGCTCTGATGTCAGACCAGCTTTACCTTGTGCATGTCCTCCAACGTCTGGTTTTCCAGTTATGAACTGCAATAATTGTGATCAATCAGCCTTTATGCTCACTACCCACAGGCTGTTTATTAATGAATCTGCATTCCATCTTCATTTTTTCACAATCTCATCAAATCTGTTCCAGATCCTGTTTACATCAAATTTTGTCTGCAGCACACTTCTGTAATATCCAATTTGGAATTCCTGATTCTGCACCAGTTCCTCAGACCAGGTCCTCAGTGTACCAAAGAACAACATGTTCCTGAAAAAAAAGCAAAATGAAAACATTAGAGCTTTCAACAAAGTGCAAAGAAAAAAACATTGATTTCTAAGTGATACCATCCTTCCAGGGTATAGACAGACAATTTTTTCAAAATCTTTTCTGTATGTCTGTGTCTGTATGTGTGTCTATGTGTAAAGAACTGCTTTCCTGTAGATGCTTTAAAAATATTAGGTACTTTTCTCCTTAGCAGTATACATTTTCTGTTTGGGCACATGGGTTTTATGAATATTTGGCTTGACTTGCTAAAGACATCAATTTGACGTGTTGCCATGTGTTATAAATGCCTCAGATCAGATGCAGAATAGCGAGAAAAAGCTTTAGAATAAAAGTTTATTAAAAACACATACATAAAGTCTATTCTAAACAGAAAAAAAAAAGAAAAAAACCAAACAAGAAAAAAACAACGAATGTTCCCCTGTTGCATCAATGCCAGAACATTATGTTTGCAAATAAGAATTTAGCACTACAAAGACAATGCCCTAGATTAACTAAGATCCCATTTCACAAAACCCTATGGCAATAGTCTGCAACATCAGTCACAGGAGAAGATATAACACAGATGCATTTGTGCCCTCATGCAGCTGAACTGAAACAAAACAAAGAGTGAATTAGGCTGAATATCTTACTGTGTGCAACGTATTGTACAACAAGGCACCTTTGGGAATGTGTCACAGGGTTTGGTAAATTGAAAACAAAATAAACAGATCTATGGGAATAAATAACATCATATTAGATGTCTGCTGCATGTAGACTACATTAGCTTCCAGTCACAATCCGGCTCCAGTTTTCCCCCTAGTTTTCAGTGCCTGTGAAAAGTAGATGATCTGAAACCTCTGCAAAGAAAGGGGGGCAGGGGCAGAGGGAGGCACACCGTGCTGCCTCTCCTGCACATGCACACACCCTCACACCCTCTGGCTTTCTCTTGCTTTAACACAATTTCTGCCAGATGAGGAGAGGCCAGTGTGTCCCCCCTTGCTGTTTGGCGCACATGAGTCAGTTTTGCCATTTCTGGACCGAGGCACGGAGTGAAAGCATTTTCCCACACACACCGATCTCCCCTCAGTGCTCAGCTAAGATGAGAGCACAGCAAACCAGTTTACCTTCAGCCCAATGCACTCCATTGCCACAGCCAGCACCACTCCATGAGGTCCTGAGAGCCCTGCCAGAAGCACCAGCAGCTGCACAGGCTTGATGTGTCCAGGAGAAGGGACAAGAGATTCCCAGGGCCCCTGACCCTGATGTAGCCATGCCACACATGACTTCAGGGGCAGCTGTGGAGACCCAAGAGAGGCAGGTACTTTGCTGAGTCCCATCTCTAATTACAGCCAATTTTAGTTAATGTTGTGAAAACACTTTTTTAAAATTGCTTAGACATATGGGGCTAAGGTCTGCTTCCAAGTACATGGGTAAAACCCCACTGATTTCAGGGAGATTGCTTGCATGAACTGAACTTAAAAGATCGGGCCATATTTATCTCAGCGAAAGTTCAAACTAATTCATTTTCTCTCATTTTCTCTCTCTCTCTCTCCTTCTATTTTGCTTAGCTTATAGCTGAGTAAAAGGAGCACATATCTTGGAGATAGCTTTTTAAATATAAAATTCTCTTTATAACCCCAGAGCAATATGTCATTCTGCGATTACAAAAAAATGTACTCTTCCCAAAGAAAATCCTTCTGAAGCAAACATTGGCTTTATCCTGTATGAGATCTAAGCACCAGCCTTTGAATTCATGTGTATCAGAAATAGGCAAAGATCTGCAACAGAGCGAAACTGTGGTCTCCAAATTGTCATTATTCCAGTCAAAAGCCTATTTCTTCCCTTTAAGAAGCAGCAATAGGCCTTGAGATGAAGTGCAAAAAAATAACGAGGGACACAGAGAGAAAATGATATTTTTATAACATTTTAGTCTGAACATTCTCAGGAGAAGAAGTAGTTTGATGAAGAAGTTTGATGAAGAAGTTGGGGAAAATTTTAACATTCAGGTAATTGACATTCTTGTCTCTGCCCACTAAACTCCTTCTGACCTAGGGGAAGATCAGGTCTGCCTTCCCTCTCCTCAGATATGAGCTCAGGTCTGGGGGGCTTTGAGTGCCTTGCACAGCCCTGCTGGGCTCTGGCCAGCTGACATCCTTATCATTTTTATTTCTTTCCATCTTCACTTGTAAGGGGTTGTTTGAAGGATGCTGTTTTTCAGGTTTGCCCAGGGGTGTGCTTTCTCTAGGCATTCAAGGCAGCTGGTTTTTGTTATCTGACTTCAGAAATGTATTTCTCACAAGGCAGAACACAATCGAAGGTCCCTTTCTGGCCAGCCTTGGATATACTTGCTCTCTTCATACAAATTTGAGGTTTTACCCCCTCCACTCAGAAACTGAAGGGCCTGTATCTGACCTTATCTTCAGATCAATATATTCCCCTTTGGATTCCAGAATGCATTCAAGCATTTTTAATTTGATTTCTCTATTCACACAGACACAACGAGGTGAGAGAAGGATGGAGCTGACAGGTCTCATAATCAGCTCTCATCTTCTTTCGCCAGTGTGTCAAAATTGCATTTCCATAATTCCTTCCATTAGTGTTTTACCTGTTGTCTCCAAAGGCTCATGCTGGTGTGGTGAACAAGAGCTAGATTCAGGAATTAAGCTGGGACATGCTGGACCCAAGGGCTGCTGCTAAGGTCAAGGCACTTGTTCAGGGGCTTGCAGACAACTCAAGTTCTCAGTGGGGCTGGGGTTCAGCACACTGGGCTTTCACCTCAGCATTTAGACAGCCACCAGAGATGGATGGATAGGGGGTATGGAGTGTTGGGACCCCTCTGTGGGGAGGAGGAAAGCCCAACTTGGCTCATTTCTGGTCTACATGTAACGTGTTGTCAATTATTGCTTTCCATGTTCCTAATCCTGCGTCCTGCATTTTCTCTGTGTTGTGACCACATTTATGGCAGCAGCCTGCTCCTATGACTCATGGAATAGGGCATGGCATTATGGCATTACTCAGGACTTGGACTGTGTGTTTCTGCTTAACCCCTTGGTGTACTCTGCTTTGGATAGTGGGAAGGTGCTCCTGCTGTAAGGATCAGAGGTTTGCCCCAGCGAGTAGGGGACTGCTCATCCATCTCTCCTCTTATCCTGGGTCTGCCCATCCAAAGGCTGTGAGCTCATCCTGATGTAGCTTGTTTGAGGCAGCACCAGGAGTGGGGAGGAGCCCTCCCACAGCCACCACCAGTCCCCCCAGACTCTTGGGCCAGGCTCCAGCTGGGTGGTGCCTGCCCTGTGCCCCAGTGAGCTGCCCTTGGTGGCCCAAGGTGCCAGGAGCACAGGGCTGGTGGTGACAGCTGGCTGCTTGCCTTGCTGCAGTTTTGGGGACAGAGCTGTCATACTTGGCTTTTCTCCTTCCTGTGGTTAAGAAGGGTTTGAGGTCTGCAGCAAAACTGTGGGGCTGAGTGTGAAACAACTCCCAGTAAGGGGAGCTGGGGGTTTTAGCTTGTATTTTAGCTTCCTGGAGACCCAAGTGTGCGAGGGCAGGAGGGAAGGTTGTCCCAAAGGAAACCTATGCCCTGGGAGGGAATAATGCCTACCATTTATGTGGACAGCACAGCTCTAGAGCACCATTACACATGTGCAGACATCAGGCATGCAGACTTGTAACCTTCCCTGCCTGGCTCAGTGTGAGCTGCTTCCTTAGCATGTCCGTGAGAAGGGAGTGCAAATAAATCCCATGCATTTTTGCCTGCTTTGTGACTGCTGCACAGCTGAAGGGCTTTCTGGGGACCATCTCTGGAAGCTTCCTCAGCAGTGCCCTCAGGGCTGTCCTGCTGGACAGTGTGACAGAGACGTGGTCCCCAGCAGAGTGCTGTGTCTCCTGGCTCCCTGCCAAGGGTCCTGCTGTGCCGTGAGATGTGTCACTCTGTGCAGCAGTGGCGCACACAGTGGGTGACACGAGTCCCTCCACAGCCACTCTGCTCCTTTGTACCAGTCTCAGTGAGGATGGTGTAATGGGAATGGACTTGTGATCTGGAAGACATATTTAAAAAGCCTGACACCAGAAATTAAATTTCTCCTCCTTTGTCCTCAGGGACACTAATGCTGACTGTGAGCATAAAGGAAACATGGCTGGCTGCATGCTGTCCCCATCTAAAGATGAAAGCCCTAAAGTACTACCTGCAGAGAGTCAGGAGATGATGGCTTCAGAAGCACTTATGAGACTTGGAAGCATACATTCTGTTTATTTAAAGTGACCAATGTCACTTCAGAGCAAAAGTGCTACTGAGTGTTTCTGAACTAACTGAGCTAAAGCCATACCTGAAGTACCCAGCTCAGACCAACGAGGTCCGACCACCCTGGCCATCAGTCACCCTACTTTTAAAGAGATGATCATAAAAGCACTTACCCACAGGAGGGATGTTATTTGGGTTGCTCTTTGCACTTGATTTCTTATGAGCATTTGCATGTGGGCAAGACAATCTGCTCTCAAATTTCGATACTAGTGCCAAAGAATTTATTCTTCCCCGAACCGTGTGAAAGGTAAATATTCATAAAACTTCTGTTTGCAAAGGCAGCAGAGAGTATTCAAATGTGTCTGGGTAGAATGTCTTTTATTTTCCTCAGGTACAAATAAAGCACCCCCCATCCCCTAGCTCCCTCTAGCTCTCCTTTTAAATCTCTTTTTAATGTCTCACTTTTTACTGCTAATAATTTCTCTCCTTTGCTAATGATGCTAACCTTAGAGCCTGCTGCAAACTGACTTGTTTCATGTCAGTCTCTCTCTATTGCCCACTTTTGTTAAGCCACAAAGCAGGTTTCAGTCTATTCAACATCAGCTCTTTCTCTGACTGGAGTATTACCGTTGCCAATTTCAAAGGCATCTCCAAGCCCACAGTATTTCTGCACAGATACCTCTATTATTGTCTGTCATCAGGATATGCTGGGCTCCTCTCCTGCCTCTCTCCCCCCTTGCTTCCTTCCCATGTATGTGGCAAAGTCTCTCTCTGCTCTAATAGCTCTCCTGAGAGCAGGGTGAAGCAGGTCTTTACAGAGGCCTGTTAATTTTAAAGGACAAGCTTTATGTATTAACACCCCTGTGGCAGGCTGCCTCCCGTGCAGCGGGCTCTCTCCCCAGCACTTACCCAGAATTAAAGCACACAAGGACGGAGCCCACTCCCCAGCAGGAGCCTCTGGATAATGCCAGCCCTGATTCCCACTCCCTCCAGCCGCAGCGAGCGTTCCCAGGTGTCCCTAAGCAGGCTGAAGCCACTGGAGTGGGGGGCCTGGGGACACTGTGCCGACCCACAGGGTGTGGGCAGCATGGGGAGCTGACAGAGGACATCTGCTTGTTTAATAGAGGCTGTGTTGCAGACGTCCTTCCCTTCCAAAATCAATTTTCTCCCAGGTGCTGGGTTCTTTGGAGAATTATCACAGACTTATAATTACGAGTGTGGCAACATTTGCACTTTCTGGGTGACTGAGACCTTTTCAGTGGCTTTGGAGTAACTGCGAGGAAAGAGGTTTCTCTCTGCAGATAAGAGATTGTGAAAACAGTAAATATTTAGCATAAATTGTGCCTTCTGGCTGGCTAATCACTTCTCAGTTCAAAAGACGCAGCCTTACCCCAGAACATGTCCATGGGGATGCAGCCCTGGCATGGGGCTCCTGCTCCCTGGTCAGACTGGGGAAATCCCTCAGAGATGCTGACCCCTGAAACTGAAACCAAACAGCTGAGACTTGTAATGGGGGACAACTTTTATCTCTTCTCTTTGAGACATCTGTCCACTACACCATCCCCCTCGACCCAAAAGAGCGAGATAAAAATTAAAAAAGGAGGAAGGAGAAGATAAACTCTGGTTGGTACAAAGGGGATTTTGCAGTTATTGCTAATGTTAGCATTTCCCTTCCCCCCCCCCCCACCCACTCTGTTTCCTTGGCATACAGGTAAAATAACAAAATAAATCCCACAAAGGTCTTTCTGCCAGGCTGCCTTTGGAACTTTGCTTAAGTGGCCTTAAGTAAGATAATAAGCAAGGAGTGTGAAAAGAAGAGACTTTGTCTTTTCACATTAGCAGCAGCCCTGTTCAAGTGGCAGTATCTATGAAAATGCTGTTCAGCCTTTAATGAGACTACAGTGTGTTAGTGTACCAGTCTAATTAATCCCATATTTTCACACAGCATAATTACTGAGCCGGGGCTGAATTATTTGGCTACTGGAGGTGGAGCAGTGCCTGCCTGCACTGTCCTCTGTCTCTGCTCCTCACAATTTATTATGCTATACAGCAAGACACCATTGAAACCTCCTAGTATAGGACTATCTGTCATCTCTACATTATCAGTAAAATACACCACCTTCCATACTGTGCTACAAGGGCTTTAGCAAATTGCTATTTTTATGGGATATGATAAAGGAAATGCTACCTTATGTTCAAATTTTTAACTGTCTCGTGTACGGAATATACAGTTGTGCTTTGTGCACTCCAGTTCAGTGAGGCCTCATTTGCATTGCTACAGCCAGGGTGGGTGCCACCCTGCTATTTTGCTCCCAGTCAGTCCCCATCTTCCTTTTCTTTTTTCTCTTCCTCTCTTTCTTTCTTTCTTTCTTTCTTTCTTTCTTTCTTTCTTTCTTTCTTTCTTTCTTTCTTTCTTTCTTTCTTTCTTTCTTTCTTTCTTTCTTTCTTTCTTTCTTTCTTTCTTTCTTTCTTTCTTTCTTTCTTTCTTTCTTTCTTTCTTTCTTTCTTTCTTTCTTTCTTTCTTTCTTTCTTTCTTTCTTTCTTTCTTTCTTTCTTCTTTCTGCCACTTCCGCCACTTCCTCTTCCTTTTTATTTTTTGCTTTATTTCTTCTTCTTCCTCTTCCTCATCTTATTTTTCTCCTCTCTTCCTCTCTCTATTTTTTAATTTTTCACTCTCTCTATTTCCACTCCATTACAAGACCTACATTTTCAGAATTTCCATCTTTACTGGCATTAGGATTTTTCATCCCTTAAAGTCCTTTCTCTCCTACCCCTCCTAGTTTGTGTTATTCCTTGAAACATATATTTTTGCACATTATTATTCACCTCTGATATATGATCTTGCCATTTTGGAACTGGTAGAGTTCCCCACCTCCTTCCTTCCCATAGGATTTGAGAGAGATTTGTGGTTTAAACATTTACTCACTTGCTAGTGTTTTTGGGACTGGTTTAATAGTATCTTTTAATGGAAGGCCAAACAGTACATTAACTATATGGAACTGGTTTAGAATTTTTCTTTTCAGGAAAAAAAAAGGAAAAAAAAACCAAAAAAAGGAGAGAGTTGTACCCCGTAAATTTTAAAACCAGTCCTAACATTACATAAGGCTATTTTGTTATTGTGTATGGTTTCCATACATGCATTGTGAGATATATGGATGTATATACCCAGGCAAAGTGAGATCTCAAAATAAAGAAAACCACATGCTTAATAGCACAAGCGGGAAAATTACTTCTCCAAGTTTTTAACCAAATAATGGCCCTGAGACTTGAGTCCTCTTCTGGGCAATCTTAAATATAACATATTCAAGGAGCAGTAAAGTGAATTTCACTGCACCTTTGCTGATACAGCAATTGAATATTGGATCTGACACTCCAAAGCTCTTCCATATGTGCGCACGGCAACCCAAACAGCCCGCACTGCCCCCAAGATTAGTGATACCGTGCAGAGCTTTTTATCAATCATTTTGGGGCAGCTGAAAGTAGCCCAAGCTCAAGGGTTAAGCAAGGTTAAATTTTTAAAAAATATATCTTGCAGCCTTTGCAGGCCCTGCCAGGCCAGGGGGCAGCACGGCTTCTGCAGGGGCTGATCTTTGGCGGCTGATTTGTCTTCACTGCCGCACGGGCTATCCTGATAGAAGTTTCTGGGGGACTCGGGGTGCTCTTAACAGGGCTGTGAAGGGAAAATTAGAAGTGAATAAACAAGGAATAGGTCTTTGAGAAAGCCTGACCTGCCTGCACTGCCTTTTTGACACCTGCAAACCGAGGGCAAGGGCTACAGGAGCATCCGTGTGTCCATGTGGGGCCTGGCTGGGTGCTGTGTGGAGCTACAGATCATTGCAGCCACAGCTCACTGTCAAGCCACTTGATTCAGAAATAAGGAAAATACTCCTTTAACATTAACATTAGTCTGGATCTGATGCTAGAAGTCTGGACAGAGGTTATGCAGGTTAAACCTGAGAGAACTCATGGATGTCTCATTTTTCAAAAATGAAACAGTCAAATAACTTGAAGGTGTCTCACTCTGTCAGCTCTTCCATATGGCACCCAAAATTACCAGCTAATTTTTGAAATCCCTTCTGCACATGGTCTGTAAATTATCAGTTCTTCTGTGTATATATACCATGAAGTTTTTCCCTGTCCTTGCATGTCTGGCTTTTGCAGTAAGGCTGCTTCCCCATCACTTGTCATCATCTGTCAAAATGTCCTGTCCTGTGAGCTGTCTCTTCTTGAGATATTCAGAGATCTCCTTACTTCCACTTTCCTTCTCACTTCCATCTTTCTCTTGCTGCTGCTTAGGCTCCTTAGGCTCAGCTTTCAGCTTTCATCCACCACCTACCATTTTTGGCTCTCTTTTGCCTGTTTAGAGCCTGTGCACCCACCCACCCACATGCTAAGAAGGGTCTGCTACATTCTTTTTTGTGGCTTCTTAAAAAGTAAATCCTGATTTGTTGTGTGTCAGTGGACGCCTTTAAACCTGAGCACATAGCTGTGTTGGGTGACAGAGGTACTCAGTTCTGTTCCCCAGCTCACAGGAAAGGCTTTTAGGGTGTGGCATTTCCAAACCATGAGGAGTGCTGGTTGCCAAAGCAAACCATGCCAGGTCATTAAACTGCTCTGCTAGGGTCAGGTGTGGGCTCTAAGCTGAGCTGGGAAGGGGACACACATTTTTCAGCAGTTTCTCCATGCCCAGTACCAGGCATGCAGGCTGTGCATTTTCCAGGTGACTCTTCCTAGTGGCCTCCCCACCGCTGCCAGCTCTGTGAGATCACAAAGAGCATTCCTGCTCAAAGTGGTCACTTTGCTACTTTATTTTTTTGTCCTTTTGTAGTGTTTTCTTCTTCTGTTTGCAGTCTTGCTCCACTCATGAGGCTGACTGCTGAGCCTTGGGCTCCAACACAGACACTGGCATTTACAGCCATGGAACTCACATGAAACCAAGCACCAGATGCAGCTGCATAAACTGGAGATGTAAAAATCATTCTGCTGGTGCTTGAGCCTTCTTCCACCTGATTAGGGTGCCCTGATTAGCTGCTGGTGTCAGTGCTGCCTGGGTGACAGGAAAGCTGCCACTGCCTGCACCAAGGCTGACAGTGAAGATCCATGGTGTGGTGGTGTATTTGTGATGAGGACTCCTCTGAACAGTTCCTGGGGAGCACCTGGTAAACAGCAGAACTGTCACAGCCCATTCCTGAACCTTATATATCATCTTTCAACTCGAGGCTGAGGTACGCAAGCTAACAGGATTCAGCCCTTATTTTGGACATTTTTGTGCTTCTAAGGCCCTAAAAGGGCTATTGCAGCATTCCTTGGCTGTGGTTTTGACCCCTTAAATGAATAACCATATAGCAAAGCAGATGCCAACCTTAAACACCACTCTTTCAAAAATGCATTTCAAAAAACAGGTTTCTATTGTGGTTTTCCATGCCACGTTGACCCTCTGTACTTGAGCACCTCTGCAAGTTACCCAGTGTTCAAGAACTTTGAAAGAAACAGCTGGGATTTAATATTAGGTGCACCAACTTCCTATGACATGTTCAACCTTTAAAAAAATGAATGATTTCTTTAAAAGGTTGGATGTTTCATGCTAGGATCAGAACAAGCGACTTGGGGTGGGGAAAAAATCAAAAAAGCGCCACAAATAGAGAAATGAGGAAAAAACACCCAGGTGTGTGCTAAAATGGTGTGGAGAAAATTAATACTGCACGGATTGGTATAAATAAGACATTACATGACCCCTTCTGCCAGTGGGGGATCTCTGGATGTGACAGACAAGTAAGGGTCTTAATGAATAGCCTTTTCCTAAATTCTTTGCTGTGGGCTCAGCATAAACCTTTACATAAAAGTGGGAGCCTGTGAACAGTAGGAATTATTTATATTAAATGTGCTTCTCAGCAAAACATGGCAAAATTCCTATTCCCCACTGGAAGAAAATCATATTTCATGGCTGTAATACCATTAAGCAGGATAGAGAGATTGGCAGTGGGGAATAGGGGTGGGAGGGAGGCCCACTAGCAGAAGGAAGGGGGTTTTTGCCAGCTAGGGCATGGGGCCCTGCTGAATGCCTCCCCAAGTTGGGAGTCGTGTTGGCTGTCATGTGGCAGAGAGGAGTGAGGGGGAGAGCCAGAGGGAAGAATTTCCATGATGGGCTTTGCACATTGGAAAAAAACACTGAACTTTGTAGGGATGAACACAGCAGGGTCTACAGAGACCATTTTCAAAGGCTATAACCTTTTAATGGAGGATGGGATTACTGCTAAAACCACCAGATTACATCTTACAGTCATTGCCAAAAGGTTAAAGCACCAGATCAGGCCGTGGCCTGACATGGGTGACCAGGGGCTGCTGAACACTGCACAGGAGAAACACTCCATGTTTCCCCACGCCTTCATAATGTGGTGAAACATGGAGTGGGAAGGAGCAAGTATTGCTCAGTCACTTGCAGTAACCAGGCTGCAGAGCAGGGTAGCAGGCGACTAGGGACTCTCAGATGGGGCCAGAAAAATAACGTCAGCAAGATCTGTTGGTAGAAAGCATCTGGAGAAGATGTAAAGACAATGCTACTGGTCTAAGAAAACGACCACAGGCTACAAGACTCCAGGAGGGAATATCCCAGCTCTGAGGACCACTTTGGGTTTCATTTCTTGATGAATTAAATAGTGCTTCTGCAGGGTTGGGATGCGCACCTAGGTACTTGTGTGTGTGTGTGTGTGTGTTTATGAATTAACTGGATGGCTGCTCAGGAATAAAACCAGCGCTGATGTCAACCAAATGGTTTTAAAATCCCAATAGCGCTGCATGGTGGACTATTAAATCCTATGGCCCCTCTTTTTTCCCTGAAGAGGCTGGGTGGATGCATGGGCTGGGAAGCTCCCAGGTCCCTGTGCATCACAGGGAGGAGAGGTCGGTATTTCCTTGGTGCTCAGTTCAGAGAAAGACACGGAGGTGAGCGAAGATTTACAACCTGGCTGGAACACCATCAATCAGTCAATCAAGTGAACCAGCCAAGGCCTTCTCTCATTTACCTGGGATGAAGCAGGGCTCATACTCCTCGTGGCGATGCTCACGCTGCCGTGGTGAGAGAGCATCCCTGTGCAAGGCCAGGCTCTCACTGGGGAAACGGCAGTGCAGGCAGAGCAGGGCTCCATCAAAGGCACTGTGCCTCTGGAGGGATTGCCCCAGGGTTTGGGAGCTGCTGTCGATCAGGCTGGCTCCAGGCTGGCAGCGAGGTTACGCAGACAGCACAGCCGTGAGCGCAGCCCGTGCAGATCCTTCCCGACATACCCTCTGCCACTGGAGATGGAGCAGAATATGCAGTGCAATGGGTACATCTCTGCAGAGGTGTTTTGTTCAAAGCAGGCAAATTGACAGGCTTCCCTCATAAAACAGTAATGCAGCTTATACATAAAAAAAAGATCATAAAAATTCAGTTTTCTCCCAAGTAAGATAATTCTGACATTACTTAAAATACTTCAGACTTGTCAGTAAAATTTCAATGTCATTAAAATTAACTGGCATATTTTAAGATTGACTTTCTTGCTTGCTTTCAACTCCCAGTCAGCCTGACATGGGGAGGGCACTTGCTATTCTTATCTTTTACACACTTGTATTTCTTGGCCTTTAACAGCTTCTTCTGTGGCACACACTGCTCTGTCTGCCAGGGATAAGGGGTGTCACTACTTGCTGCTAATCCATTATGGCAAGTTGTCTAATTACCAGTGGTGTGGCAGTAAATAAAATGCGGGTTTCACTTCTGGCCTGCTCCTTATCCCTCATCTGAGAAGTGGGCAAATGTTGTATCACCCCAATTATTGCTCCATTTACCTGCATGTTCCCTTGACTATGGCACTGCTAATTACTTACTTTGTTAGGAGGAAGAAATATTGGGTATTTATTTCATTTGCTGTGATGATAAGAAATACAACTCCTATTATTTGTCCCCTGACTAGAAAATTCCCTTTGCAGCAATCCTTCTAGCCTGCGTGCATAAATAAAACCACATTTTACTCCTGCATAGCTTCAGTACCTGAAAAGAGGTCATATTTTGATCAGGAAAATGTTCTTGTCTCCTTTCTCTAGTATGGGAAAGGCAACTTGGAGAGGTTTGTGAAGTGGAACTGGATGCTGCGCAGGATCAAATGGTTTATTACTGAATAATTATTATTATGCAGAATGAAACCACATTGGAGAGCAAGAAAACATTGCTCTCCAGCAAAAGAAGGATCCTTCCAGAGGTGCGTGGCTTTTGATGAGGAATCAGAAATTGGAAGCAGTCTCAATTTGGGTGTGAATGGGACTAGATGTGTTTTTCATTTGAGACATTTTCAGCAGTTGATCCTAGTCCCCTTGGCTGCTGCCATCTCTTCACTTGGACTCCAGTGTTGTGAGATCATCCTTAGGAAAAATGCTGACTAGCACTTGGCAAAACATGTGAATTATTACTATATTAAAAGGTGAACCAACAGAGAGAATAAGTAGGTGTAACCCCTGAAACAAGTAGATCAGCCCAGGTGAGGCAGCTGAGTGCTTCCAGACAGCACCAGGCAGGCAGGGTGGAGAAAGGTGGTGTCTAATGAAAGCAAACCCAGAAAGAGGCCAAAACCTAGAAGGAGACCAAAACTTAGAAGGAGACCAAAACCTAGAAGGAGACCAAACCCTGACTGGCACTCTGGTACTTTCTCCACTCTATTGACCATCCAATCACTTTACCCAACATATAACGCTTAATTTGCTGCCCAAAACAGTTATATTTCACCAGCATCTCCCATTTTAGAATTGTTGAGGGGTGGTGAAGAACTCTTTAGAGATTTAGAGTCTAGGCCACAGAACACATAGGGATTTCCTTTTCTTGCTTACTTTCTTTGGGCTTTTCTTCAGGTATCAGTTTCCTCTGGTTTGTAGCCCCGTTAGTCCTGCTAGGACTGTCCACAGCAAATGATCAGTGGCTAAAAAAGAGGTAAAATGAATGGAGGAGAAGGTGCAAGTTATTTAAAAATACCTATATACTTACCCACATGCACACATAGTATAATGTATATTTTCCAGCAAAATGTCCTTCAGATTTGTTACACGCTTCAATCAGCACATCATTGCACCATTAGCCTTGGTTTCCCTTAGTTTGCAGCTTGCCTTTGGGTTGCAAGGTGCCAACATCTGAAACAGAAATTTGGACCAGCACATCATTGGGATTTCCTTTCTGAATTTCACTTCTGACAACACAAGAAATAAAAAATAAAGGGCTACAGCTGGCTGAAATGAATGTCATATGCAGTCTCCCTTCTTAAAATATTCAAAATGTTCATACCTCAAGGTCGTTATTTAAATGTTCATTTTAGCCTTCTGCATCACCTTTAAACAAAGTGCTGGCCTAACACTGCTGCCTCATTTAGACTAGAGAATAATCAAAAATTCCTTGTATTTCCTGGCACTGGGAGGGAGGGTCTTTCATCCAAATTCTGAAAACTAAGATAGCCTTACCTTAGGACCACTAATTTCCAGGTGAAAGAAACATACTTTGAATACGGCTACCAAAGAAAGCAGGATTATTTTGAATGGTTTTGGTACAGAAGCAAAGCTTCAATTTCTTCTCAAAGCTCTTTGAGGGTGGAGGGGGATTTGCAGCTGGAGTGTTGAGTTGCATTTGCCTTCAAGGTCTTGGTGCTGAAGTCCCCTGCATCTTGTTCAGCGGGAGGAGGAGGCTGTGGTGCAGCTCCCTGGTGGTGCTCTGTGCTGTGGCAGAGAGGGATGAGCAGAGGGGACTGGAGGCAGAAAAGTACTGCACTGAGAGAAGTCCTGGATCTGGGAAAGCTGACAGGACACATCAGAGCGATCTGGAAGAAGAAAAACAAAACAGCGTCAGGGAAAGAGAGATCCTAAAAGAGTGTCTCGAAAACATACTCAAAAAATTCAAACAAAGGAAAATAAGGAGAAAGCAGAAGCTCCCTCCTTCTCCTCTGTGCGAAATGCCCTGTCTGCAAACATGACTGACATCACTGGGGAAGAATGTAAACTTTGATTTAAAAAAAAATACCGCTTGCTGCTGCTCCTCTTTGGCAGCACATCTCATTTCTTTAGAGTATTTTTATCTGATTACGTATGTATATGCACATATATAAATATTTTGTTAAAAGCAGAAGGAGGCTTCTCTCTTTCTTCCCTGCACTTGCAACAGTGGCTGTGCAATACCCAAAGGGGGCTTCTCCTGAGAACTTCCAGAGGAGGAGGAGAGCAAAATGAATTTTATAAAACAGTAGTAATAACGATACAAATAACAAATAAGCTGAGTAAGAAATGAAGGACTAATTCAAGTTGCGTCCTTTAAACCAGTAATAAATGACCCAGCAGTGGGGAAAGCAGGTTGGTAAATTAAAACTAATGTTGGAGGTGTGTGCACCCCCAAACGTCCCCCCTATTACTCCACCCCAGCCACAAAGATCTGTGCTGGGGGCTCGGGTGTCTTCCCTCCTTCCCTTCAATCTACCTAGCCAGAGCCCTCTCCCTGCCTGACAGCTACTGCAAGCCCAAACTGACAGCTCTTCAAAATCCGCTGAAGAAACCCAGCATTAATTAAGTCATTGCTGGACTGTAATTTCCTTGAGAAGTAAAAAATTCTCACACAAGAAAAGGTTACAGAGACCTTTTCTGTGTCAAAATTACCATGCTGCATGAATATTAATGCTCTTAATGAAGACAACCTTTGCTTCATCAGGAAGGTTCTGGAGCAGGTGCCAAGCCTGAAGTCTCACTCTGTGGATTTTCTACTCTATGAAAGTCAGCACAATGCAATTTTTCCATTAAAATCAACATTTCCCACATGATCGCGGATTTTTTTTCCTTCTTTACAGATAGGCGGAAAGAAGGGGGAAAAAATCCCTCTGCTTTGAAATCAAACATTTAAAGGTTTCATTCAACACATTAATCAGTGCTGAGAGAGAGGAGAGGAGGAGGAGGAGGAGCAGGAGGAGGAGGAGGAGGAGGGGGGGGGTGGAGGGGGGAATCTGCCTTATTTATACAGATCCTGCACACGTTTCCATAGATCACAGCCGTGTCCGTGTCGTGGGCTGCCCCGGGGTGCTGCCAGGCATGTCCTCTCCAGAAAGGCTCCATGGGCCCACAGAGGGATACCAGGATGGGGGTTTGGGAAATGGCTGGGCTGGTCACCCTGCCTGGGACATGAGCCTTCAGGCACTCACACCCCAGAGACCTGGGAAGGGCATCAGGAGGTTTGGCCATCTGAGCGGGCATGGACAAGGCGGGTATCCCAAAAAAATGGGGGGCTGAAAAAGGGGGCGTCCCCCCTAGAGAGCAAGGGAGGCAGTCCAGATGCTTGGCCACAGATAGCAAATATATGCATCAGCATCAAACAGTGGAGAAAAAGACTATTTCTTGGCTCTTTCTAAAGGAAGAGAGGGATTTTGATAGCACTGCACCGGAGAAATTGCACTGCCTTGTGCGGTACTCTTTTACCAGCATTTAGCCTCAAACAAGGAAGGGAAAGAAATCATAAAGAAAAGTGTGGAGAAACACAGAGGACAGGATAGATGCTGCAGCTCAAGATTGGAAAGAAAAGCAGGTAAAAGCCACCTCTTTCTCCTCCTTCAAAAGGAGAAACAATATGAAAACTGTCCATTAATTATATCTTCTACTTCTACTTATTAGGCATTCATGATCTAATAATGGCTGTGGCTAACTTATAAAAAAAATCTGATTATTTTCTGTTGGGGCATGCAATGCCCTGTATATATTAAAAAGGTAAGCAATGATATATATTTATGGGTACTGATGTAATAGCTATTAGATTTATAATACAGAGAAGAAACATAATTTTATTAGAAAGAGCAATAGTTCACAATCCTATTATTGTTTATTGCTGACGTCAGTGCTGAACTATAATAAGAATCATGTAACAACTGGAAATAATCATAAAAATGCCGTTTAGATTTGCAAGAAAGTGGATCCTCTAAAACAAAAGTAGGGATTTGCTACCTGGCAGCAGCCACTTGGGTTGCTGAAGCCGCAGAGATGCACCTCCAGGTTTTGCCCCCATGGTCCAAAGGCAAGCTTCTTCTTGACCTCAAATGCGCCGTCAGCCTCACTTCAAACACCTGAGCAAGGCCTGGAGGGCTGCCCAAGGTGTTCCCATGGGTGCTTTGTGCAGCATGGCCCTGTGGAACCATGTGGGATCACTGTGTCCTCCCTGAGACTGCAGGGACACCTGGCACAGTGGCCTCCTCTGATCAGCGTCCCACTGTGAGCAACACACAGGCACCAAACTATCCTTTGGATGCCTGGGCAATAGCCTTGATAATATGAGTTTATGAAACCTCACATCCTAAACATCAGGGAAGGACTTGAACTACCACTTGGCACTTTCTATGTTTTATATGAGTATATGCATATATACTTAGACTCTAAATCTTTCATTATAGTTGCCCTAAAAATTTGTTTTCAGGATGTATCTGGAGCTGTCAGCCTTTCTGGTTCTCTAATTCTCTCTATTACTTTCTTTTTTCTCTTCTTTCTAGCAGGTTCTTTTTTTCCTTTAGAGCAGTGTTTGCTGACCTTCAGGCTCCAAAATTAACTCATTCTCCCAACATCTGTGAATTATTAATGAGGGTGTTTCAGAAAGTTCCTTAGCCACTCGCTTTAAAACTTCAGAGTACAAATTAATAGAGCTGTTTTTGGGAAAGCTTAATTTTAGCAGGTGCTGCCTCAGATCTTCCTTTGTTGCAGAGATAAACTTTCTGCTCCTGCAGAAACGTCAGACGGGATAGATACACCCTCCAGCTTCATTGCAAATTCAGAACAAATGTGTCTAGTCAACACTTCTGATCTTCCTTTGTTAAACCCTGCAATGCTGTGAGCTGTCTCTAGCAATGGTCCCACAACTGTTCACAGGTTTTTTTGCTCTTTTTATAGTGTTCTTTTATTATCCATCATTCCACTGGCCACTGATTCTTCATTGATTTCTTTTGACTCTCTCCGTGTGTGTGTGTGTGTGTGTGTGTGTGTGTGTGTGTCTAGGAAGAGAATACATAACAATGTAAGAATATAGACTAGAGGGGTACTGTGTCTGGAGGAGGTAAAGGTGCTGGTTGGGAGGGCTCTCAGTGGTAGAGGAAGAGGCTGAGGTGCTTTGTAGCTGGAGGGACAGCAGGCCCTGCTGAGAAGGTGGTGCAGGAGGTAACAGGCAAGCCTAGTGAGGGAGAACAATGCTCCTGAGCCCATTTTCCTGATCCTGGTGGGATTCAAGTCAGAGACACTGTCAGGATGTCCTCTGTTGCCATATGCTAGGTCAAAAACTCTGGCCCTCCAGTGAGCCTTGCTTCTTACACCCTTACCCGCTCTCTCCTGATGCTTACAAGCCCTCTTCTGCCTAAACCATTTCCTCCTGCTCAGGACCTGATGCTCCCTGGCCCTGCCAAATTTCCCCACCCAAAACCCCTCACATTTTCACCTACTGCCCGCCATCATTGTCCCTTTTCTTTTCCTAGACAGCTGAATATCTGGTCTGATCACAAGTCTATGGAAAGAGATACCTTCCAGTTTTACTTCAATATATTAATGGGCTCAGCCACAGTCAAGGTAAGATCAAAGTAGGACAGGCAGTCAGCAAGTGACACAACCTCAGAAATCTGATTCCATGAGCAGAACCTGCGCTAAAGCTTCAGCTGTGGTGCCTCGATATGAAGGTGTTAGAAAGAAAGAAAGGTTTGCAAATGTTGATGTAGCCAAAATCACACTGAAACAGAACAGGAATAGGAATAGAATATTTGGTTCCTTTACTCCAATAAATTATCTGCATTAAAATAACAAAAATAGATAATCACATATATTAGTGGAATTTCATATTTCCACAGAACTAGGTGATACTGTGTCCTGTAATGATACAAATATTCTTATTGGACATGATATCACACTTAAAACTCTAAATTTTTAAAGGTTTTTCAGTTACTTTATAGCAGCAGAATGTCTTCAGAATGAACTAGATTTGCTATTCCATCTGAAGAACAAAGAGAAAAATTTATAGAAGATCAAACAAATAAAAATACATTGAGAAAGACAGTAAGTGATGTCAACGCACTAAGAAATTAAAAACTTTGCATTAGTGTCTGAGCTTTTTTGTTGGTACCCAGGTATTATAAATAATAAACTAAACCGAAATTGTACATATTATAAAGATGCATTTTTCTGTAGGGGTTCTGGTGACATGTACAAACCACGCGAGCTTTACTCCCGTGGCTTATCCATGTCACTAATCCCCCTCTATAAAAGTAAAGAAAGGGAGGGGTAAAAAAAAAAGGTGCAATGGGGAGGGGTGAAACTTGCATGGAACCAATTCTGTCTTTTGCCTACATTTGTTTCCACATTACCTGACAAGCCTTGCCCATGTCTGTGCCAGAGTCTGCCTTGGGATAAATGAACTTCTGCAGCAGAGAAATTAATCTTGTGAAAAATGCTTGTTTTGGGTCATTGGAACTATTTGAGAAATATTTTGCTGAAAAATAGAGGGGAAGCTCAACCCAAGTGGAAAACCTGAGGTGAAGTTTACTTGTAACTGATAAAGAATTATAATCTCTATTTTGTCTGTGGCAATTTTTTTTTCCTTAAGACTGCTTGTAATCAGCTCAGTTCAGTCTTAAATGCTGCTTCCTTTCTTTTCACAAGTAATTCCACAAGGAAGGAAAAAACACCAACAGAATTCATCATGATCTAATCGTGATAAAATCCATATGCCTTTAAATATAACTTTCAAATTAGCCTGTGGCTGAAAAATTATTGTGAGATGATTTCTGTTAGGTTTATTTGAGGTAGATCTGAACACAAAGGAGCTATGGCTTTTTTCAGGGAAGGCTGGCGTCTGCATCTGTTGCCATCACTGTCCCCTGGCTCAAGCACTTCCTGGCTTTGGGATGTTCAACAATGACTCTGAAATGCATCCCCCAGATCTATATGCTGATGTCTCCTGAAGTTTTGATCTGGAGAAATGGGAGTTGAAGAGATTTAACATCCGCTGCGCACCTTGTAGTAGGGCATTTTACCTTTTGCTTTGAAACAGATGGGAGTTTTGTTCATGGGGAATCTTTGGGGATGCTGAACCCAGTGGTCCTGCCTCCCAAATGGTGACAATCCTGCCAGGATCACTGCAGGAGACTCACCCCCTCTCCCCCGCCATGCCTGATACCTTGATCCCAGAGAGCTGGAATGGTGAATCTCCCTTTTGGCTCTTGCTGGCCTCTTAGAAAATCCCTGGCTTAATCAGAAGGCTTGTTTATGGTACAGCTCCTTGTCTCACAAGTACTACAGATGCCACTTCGCTGCACCTAAACTGCTTACGAGACAGCACTCTTATCTAATAAGACATAGCACAGCCATACATATTTATTTATATTTGAACTCTTGCCCTCTGTGCTATACTGCAGGTCATGCATCTGCTCCAACACCACCTTATTAATTTTCTACTACTCTTCTCCATGGTGGCAACAGTGTTTCAAAGCCTGAAAGGAATATTTTCCCTTTTTCTCACTTTGATCTGTCTCTTTAACTCTTTAGCTGCTGAAAGGAGGGAGTCTGGGCTCCCCGAGCACGGTATCGCAGCACTCCTTGTTGGGAATCGGGACACAGCCAGGCTCTCCAGACAATGTCACTTCTCCACCTGTGTAATACATTACTGTTCTCTTTTGTACCTTGCTAATTAGAAAGCAGGAAAGAAAAAATATATTTATATATAAAAGAGCTCCCATCTGACAGACTCAAATTACAAAAGTATTCTGATATAAATTATTTAATCAGTGGGGGAAAAAAAGAAAGTCACAGTACTAACTATCATTTCTAGACAGAGTATTAACAACCATTTCTTTCATTGGCTTCTGGTGTCTTATTTTGCGCACCCATCACCAATAAGAAGCTCTTGCATGATGTTTACCATAAAATATGACTTTCATCTCTTTGTCTTTGCATTCACTTGCTTCATTTACCTTCCTAATGTATAAAAAGTTTTTAATTTGCCTCCCTCCCTTCCTCTTCTGTCACTAGCACTCTTGAAAACTTCTGGAAGAAAAAAGTAAAGACTTTAATTCATATATGGGACCCCATTCTGCCAGCCAGATCTGCCAGTCTTTGAAATACATTCCATGAACAAGGGGTTGTTTGAAGGTGTGATCGCAGCTTTATGGCAAGGTTGCAAGCTGGAGGTAGGAACCCATTCTGACAAATGTGCTGTTCTCCAAGTATGAAGCTCTGTCTGTCTGGATGGGCACAGGGAGGCCACAGGCTCTCTCAGGGCAGCTGTCCCCAGCAGCAGAGGGAAACGTGCTCAGGGCCTGAGCTCCTCCTGGGCTCCTCCTGGGGCAGAAGTGCCCACACTGGGGGCTCAGTGCCCTCCTTTGCAGGGATGACATTTGGTGCCCTGAGGCTGTGCCTGCCCCCAAGGGCACATGTCCAGGGGTCAGGCCAGATGTGCCCAGTCACTGCTTCAGCCAGTGACCAGAGCTAGGCTGTCAGCCTGATGTTTGCCTCAAGGTGGGCTCATGTCCACAGCCTGTGGATGGCAGCCTGGGGAGCCAGGTCATTTTTCCTTTCACTCTCTATAAGTCAAGCTTGGAAGTTTAATAAGCCCCACTATTGGCAACTCCCATCAAAGGGAGAGGAAATGATCTGATTCCATTGATATCAGAAGGCTAATAAATTACTTTATTATAATATATTATTCTATATTATGCTACATCTAAACTGAATCTGCCCAAGCACTCAACTCAACTCAAGTGCACAGAATCTCGTGAATGTCAGCTGACAGTCCTGGCACCCATGTGGATTCAATTGGTCAATGAATCAAAACACTCACAGCAGAATCCAATTAAGCAAATTCTTTCAGATAAATAATCTTCCTCAATGCATTCTACTTGTTCCAAAATACAGGAGCAGTAAATGGGATAAGAATTGTTTTTTCTTTCTCTGAGGTCCAGAGAATGTGAATCTCAGAAATATCCTTGGGAAGTTTTGCCTTGCTTTTCTCTGTGAAGAGAAATGTGGCCACGCCCCATCATCAGGAGGGCTTGCATGGCACAGCTTTCACAAAACTGCCATTGGTATTGCCATGAGGCTGAGTCTACCCAAAAGGTGGACAGCAGCTCTTCAAACTATAAGGAGACCTAGACTCCTTCCAAAAGCCAAGAGCTGTCCAAGGACATTGCACAAGAGTTTCCTTGGGCTTATGTGCTGCTGTGAGGCCAACAAAGATGTGTTACACAAAACAATGGGCAAATTCCTGCAACCTCCCATAGGCTGCTGGCAGACTACAGAGCAAGTTTTCTTATCTAAGAACCTGAGACAGTGAGTGGAAAGTATTTTAAAAGAAATGGCAGCATGCACCAAAACCTGTGTTCATGGATCAATTGTGCCAAATCTGGAGGCTGTGCTGGGATGGGTAACCCTAAGGGCTCTGCCTTGAGTCAATGCCTGTGTCTGATAAGAGTAGAAATATATTGTTTTCTGGTCACTGTGGTGGGTGAATACATTTTGTTGGCCTGCTGAGAATATACGTAATAAAAATCAGGCAGTAAATTGCTTTTTCTTTTACAGTTACTGTCACTACTCTCTCTCTCTCTCTCCCTCTCTCCCTCTATATATTATTATATTGCAGGCTTGAAATCCATATCCTGTTGTTGGATAAACAGCTGAAGCTATTGAGATTTTCGTGGAAATCTTCCACTTTTCTTCCTATGACCTGCAAGTGGGCTAGGAGTGGGTTTCAAAGTGTTACCTGGAAAAAAATAATACCAAGAATAAATTAATAAGGCAGGAGGCACCTGTGTCCCAGTGCTCTCTGGGCACGTGAGTACTGTGACATGGCAGGGCTGCTCCCTCTGAAGCTGGGGCAATGCTGGTGCCCACTGACCCAGTGGCAGAGTACAGCCCAAGTAAGGCCAATGGTTCACACCTGCCCAGCTCTCCGGGGCTGCTTTTTTCATCCAGTTGTACCCCCAGCACCATGAGGGAGTATGTGGAGCCCTGGGTCTTCCCTACATCCTCTGGAGCATTGTTTGCCTCACTAAATCTGGCCCATCAGGCCCATCCCTGCAGTGCCAATGGGAAGGTGATAGTCCCTAGCAAGTGACATAGGCTCTGCATTCGATTGCTCTTGCAGGGGGAAAAAGGTCCAGGTGTTTTTTCTACAGCAGAGATGCTGCTAACAGCATCCTTCTGCTCCTCTGCTCTCTCTCTCTCTTCCTCACTACCACCAGATGCTGGAATATGAAATAAAGCTCCTTTTTCTGACATAATACATTAAGATCTTGAAAGTTTATGCCAGGCATAGTAAAATGAAAACCTCTTGGCACAACAGAGGTGAAGTGTTGCCTGTTGGTGAGCAGGAAGGGAAGTTTCTGTTTACATTGCCTGATACAATGCACAACGGCAACTGGGGCTGCCTGCAACTCCTGCCCTCCCTATTACTCCCTCCCACCCTTCCTCCTGCCTCATGGAGACAAAGTCCTATGTTCAGAGGCAGTCAAGGCTCAGGATTTAAGAGAGGTGATTGTTTTCCACCTTACCATGCTGCTGTGGTGATGCTGCCTTACCCTCAGCACACATCAGGGGAATCTGTCTCCCCAAAGGTGATGCAAGCTGCTCTCTGGACCAAAGCAGCCTCTGCTCATTCAGGGAGGATGGGGAAAAGAAAGGGATGCCTCTTTTATGGCTGTGCAGTGAAAATATCAGAAGCAAAGAGCTACAAGCCCTGGGTTACCCAGGATGGGGTGGGAGAAGCCACGTTCTGTGGTGGGAATTGCTACTTGCAGCTTTCAACCACATAAGTGACATCAGGTTGCCAAGGCTGCCAGCAAAGGCAGCAAATGTGGCTTCTGGGAAAGAGAGACAACTGCAACAAAATCCTGGAAGGATCTCAGGCTGGCTGGTGGAGGAAAGTTCAGCCTTCATCCACACACAGTTGTTTGCTGCTTCTTCATTTTTGTGTACAAACACATGTAGTGCCAGCTGCCTGTGTGGGAGTTTTATTGTCTTGCTTGAAAGGTGCAAACTGAGAAGTCAGGGCAATTTTAAACACTGTTTATTAAATGAGGGAGGCTTTAATCTGCTCTAGATATACTAAATATTTGATTTAGCAGAAGATTGGACAAATATCAAAAACCCCACATTTTATTCTTTGAATTGCATTTTACCAAGGAGAAGGTGCGGCCACCTGACACTAACAGCTGGAAAGAGTGTATCCCAAGCACATTAAAAATGTAGGAGCAAGAGGGGTTTTTTCCTTAAGAAAACTTTCAACACGTCTACACAAGTGCAGGATGAGAAACCTCCCTTTGTCAGATGCCTAATTGACTGGGTGAGTGTTGAGATGAACATTCCCTTGGAAAAAAAAATGAGAAAACAAGTCCAAAAGTTCTATGAAAATAGAGCATCCAGAAGCAAAAAGAGATGAAGCCCCTGATTCATAAAAGGGTATGTCATGTGCTTGTCTTCTCACTGTGCCCATACCAAAGTACTGCTTTGGAATATTCTGATCTCCAGGATAAGAGTGGATTTTGGCCTGGCCCACTCTGGCTGCTCTTAAATTGGAACTTTTACTGATTGAGTTAAACCAATGGACACTTACTGTGCTGAAGAATGATGTGCTTTGGTCCAGCCTGACACTGGTGCTAATTAATTTAGAGTAAACAGAAATAAAAATGGTACAAAGTACAGTAAAAGTATCCAGCTTGCAGTGATTTAATGAATTCAGTTCACACTCAGATAAAACCAGTGCAACTTAGCACACAGATAAACACCAAGAGAAACTGATTAAATGTCCAAACAAAGACATGAAAGCATGAAATCAGCTGGACAGTAAAGAGGGTCAGTTTTAAAACAGATTGTATTGTCCAAGCAGAAATACTTTCTTTTCTTTCTTTTTGTTTCCCCATTGATTTTGTATTGTTTTGGCTTGGTTTTGATGTGGTGCTGCTCAGTGTTTCCACCTCAACCTCTCCACTCAATAGAAAAATCTGGAGTATTTCTTTGTCCTTTTCCCCAGACATTATCACTCCTTTCTCTGCATCAGCTGGTACCACCTGCATAGAAGCAAGCAGATCTTCGAGGAGAACCAAATATCCCACGGGCAAACTGGTTTTCTTTGTTTATAACACTCTGCCAAGCACATCTTTAAAGGTGGTGGTGGTGGGGGGGTGTTGGTTTGTTTCTTTTTTAAATGCCTTTAAAGCCAAGAACCTCTAAGATTTCCAGAGATTTTTTTTTTTTTTAGCATCTGACTTCTATCCAGCTTCTGCAAATGCAGCTGCCTGCTCTGAAGGCATCCAGGCTTCCACACACAGTGGCGTGCAGACAGATGCTCAACCACCGACTCACACAGACAGAAAATGCGGGTTAGGAGATGGGGACAGGAGTGACCTAGAATGGCTGGAAGCTGAGACTCCCAGACAAGTCAGTATCTGGACTGCAGCATCAGCAGGATGAACACAAACAAACAATCACAGATTGCTGCTGCACTTTCCACCAGACTGGAGACCTCCACCAGGAAAAGGAAGAGGTGCCACCCTTGGTGTCACAGGGAGGCAGGCACGGTGACATTCCTGGTACTCTTGGTACAGTCCTTGGGCTGCCAGCCCAAAAGTCCACTCCTGTGTGGAAGGTGGTGAATGTGGGGCCCAAATTCAAGACGGAGTCAGATATTGTCCTGAGCTCTCATCAGCTCAGGCATAGCAGCCTCCTCATCTGCAAGGGCAGGTCAGAGCTCTGTGGGGAGATGCAGGAGGGTGAAATCATTCTCACTCCTGTTGCCCACACAATATTAGCACCTTACACCTGGAAATTTGCTTTGCCCTAAGCATCTTCAGCTACTGGACAACTTTTACCTCTCAGTATCAAGCGTGTAATCTTTGACTGTTTTGCTCTTTCTAGGCATCTTTTCAAGGATTGGTAAATTGATCCCAAATGCTCCTTTTGAAGCACTTTAGGGAGAGAGGGGGGAAAAAATTTATTTCAATGTACTTATAGCACAATTTCCCCTGAGAGGATTAAAATATATATTGTGGTCTCTTCAGTTTTGCAGCTAGGAATTTAGATTCTTTGACATTTGTTTTATCCAGATTCTCATCCTGCCCACCACACCTGGCACAGCTGGGTATCTGCAGAAGGGCCCAACATGGTTATTTTGGGCCCTTCTGGTTTATTCTGTTTGTGAATCTAATACATGGGCTAATCTTTTTCTATGTGCAGCTCTTTGGTGATGACAGTGGGAGTTCTGCACACACAGAGTCCATAGAACTCACTGGCAATCCACAGAAACACTTTTGGGGTTTTTTTTTGTGGTATGGAAAAAACTCTTCTTATGAAAACAGATAACATCAAGTGCCTGAGGCCTTTGCCCTAGGTGTCTCAAAGGGAAAGACACTAAAAAAATTTGCAAAGCAGCAGCCCAAACCTCCCACAGTGCTGAAAAGAAGACTAAATATTCCTAAGGAACTGTTGGGTTTGATCCAATTTCTCCAGAAGCACTTACCAAACCCACTTCCACATTTTTGGGCAGTGTTTTTGGGAACTCAGCATTTAGGTACTTTGAATGAAAACAGCATGGTCAGCTGGACCACCTTATGTGAACATTAATTCCTGTTCACTGGATGCGAATCTATTTTCCCTGTGAAAAATACCTGTAGTGGCTCCACAGGAGCCCTGTGGAATCACACTGCTCTAAAGCCAGAGGAGAGTCCAGCCTCTGTGATGCACTTCACTTTACAAAGCATGTGCTATTAATTAACCATAAGAAATGGCTGCTCATTTGCTTTTCAGCTACATGAAGATTAAATGTTTCTTAACTCAGCATCAGTCTCAGCTATCTCTCTTCAGATTTTCTCCATGAAGCTGTCCACAAAGCACAGGCGAAATGGTGGATGATTGTGGGCAGCAGGGATGACTGAAATAGAGTGAACCATGCTGAAGAGAGATGAAATTTAAGGAGAAACCATCCATATGCCAGAGGAAGAAAATCCATCACATTTCATGAATTCTGAGCAGGTCATCTTCAAAGAGAAGGATTCTCAGAAAGTAAAATGGGTTCTTATTTTGCACACACACAGACCATGGCATTCATGGGCAATCCACAGAAGCACTCTTTTTTTTAATAAGGTATGGAAAAGAGATCAGCAGCACAGCAGAGTCACCCAGACATGGGGGGATTTAGATACCAGCAGACCAAAGGGATTCTGATTTCCCACTCTGCTGCTTGTCAGCACTTCAGGCCAATGTGACTTTCTGTCCTGGCCTCTTTCCTGTAGTCCTTACACACCTCTTCTCTGAAATGCTGAGGATGAGACTGGAGCACCTTAGGAAATGCAAATAGGAGATGTGATGTGCAATAGTTTGTAAAAGCATCATATCTTGGATGTACTTTGTCTAAGAAAAAGGCAGAATTTTTTTCTTGGAGCCACTCTAAGTAATAAATTGATGCTAACAGCACAAATGAGTTCTTGTGTGGTTTGGAAGCCATAAAGACTCTCAACCACTAGACTGGTCCAATTCCTCCTCTTTGCTTTTGGTCTAGTAAATTGAAAGGCCACCACAGATGTTAGTACCACAAATATTCATGTTCTACTCAGAAACCGAACCTTTTTTATTTGATTTCTTCAAATGAACATGGTTTTTCATAAGGAAGAAGGAGACCATCAAGCTTCTGGAAAAGGTTATCAGCTTCTTCAAACAGGCCCCAGTGAAACTGCTGTTTTCCTAGTAAAATATCTCCTGGTTTTTTCCTCTCTCTTTCTCTTTTTTTAACATTTTTCACATGTTACCAAACCTCTCTATTAGGCTGGTATTTCTTCAGGTAAAGCTGTTGCTTGAACAATTCTCCCCTTTTAAATTGTATATATTTTCTCTATATTCCCACTGCTTCTTTAGGCCCATGTAGTGCCCATCAGAGCTACCCCCTCCATTGCCTCACAGGCAATGCACCAAATCATGAGATGACCAAAGGTCACATTAACTCCTTAGACATTCTTGCACAGCTCTTCAGTTGCTGAACTCCACTGTCTGTGGAGAACATGCCTTGGAATGCAGAAAAGCAGAAAACACACAGCTATGGAGAAAAGGGACCTACGGGGACCAGTGCAGCATCTCTGAGAACATAAGAAAAAATGAATCTTAGAATAAAGATGAATCTTACATAAAAATGAATCTCACAATGAATCTTAGCTAGAATAATTTCCTTGTAAGGAGCAAGGTTTTTATTATGCAGATATAGTGTAATCAACTTGGAACCCTCTGGTTTTTTGAGTCATCTGCATTTCTAGCTACTGGTTACAATAAGCTTCTTTTCAGCACGCAGATCCCTGCAGCATTACTACATATTCTAGCAAGGAGAATGGCTGGAGGTAGCAGCTTCCAGAAGTAGCACCTATGACAGAAATTCGGAGGTCCAAGAACTGCTGGACGAAACTTTAAAGCAACCTGATTTAGCAGTGCTTCATCTGACACAGGGAAACCTGTATAATTTTATGTCCGCTTGCTGTATGTGGTGAAGTGTTTACACCCTTAACTCATTTCTCAGGAAATGAACTGGGGAGCTTAAAATCTCCTGGAATCAGGCTAGCAGCAGTCAATTGGCAAAATCCCATGAGGTCCATGTACTGGGAGAAACCTCCACTGCCCTGCATGAAGTTCCACTGATGGTTTTAAGTGCTGACTCAAAATTAGAGTATTTTCAGTTGCCACTGGATTTAGTGGTAAACAAGGGTGTTCATGATCGCCCAGCAGCATGTTGGTTGAGAGCAAACAGCTGCAAATATGTTATTTGCAGCCTTTCTGAAGACAAATAGGTGCCATGAGCCACTTATGTGGAAAACAAGTTGTCCAGTTCCACAAATAGTTAGACCTCCTGCAATCAGCACAGTGAGAGACTCACTTAATGGGTAAGATGAACTCTTTATTCCAAATCATTATGTTTTGGGTCCTGCTTTTTGGTTTTGAATTTCTGAATGGCTATGAAATCTCATCTCTGAAAAATGTCTACCACAAAATGAACAAAACCCTCATAAAGATTCTAATCCTCCTACTTAATATGCGCAACAGAGGGTGCTGTGCTGTGGGTCTGAACAGGAATATTAGCCACTCCAAACTATATTTAGATTGCCAACAAAAAGTAAAAGGCAAAATGTCTTCATGTAGATTCCTGCCTCCTTTTAAAAGGAAAAAAACATCATCATTCTAAAACTGCAGCTGAGCAAAAAGGAGGGGGGAAAGCTAAAAAAAAAAGAAACAGTGAATTATGTGATGTGGTGTTTTTACCAACTGTCTAAATAAAGGTTTAGTGAGTCACTGTGGAAAACAGAAAATCTTTCTTTATTTTAAGAGCTGCAGTTGAAGAGTTTTGTATGAAAAATCTTCCCTTAGGTTTGTAACTTAAACATTGCCCATCTGCTCTTGCCTTCCTCGTCTGCATTTACAGTAAATCTGAGATTTCCTTTTTTCAAAAAATACATTTGAAAAAAAAGTACAGATTTGGCCAACAGTGTTTGTACAGATACAGAGAAATCTAACTTAGGGTGCCAGCACCTAAAATTATGTTTTCCTTTTGGTGCATACTATAGGCAAGAAAATCTTCTGTTCTGGACTCTATGTTAGCTTCAAGTTCCCTGTAGGATTTTCTGATTTCTGGAAGAGGAAGTGACATGGAAGCTTGAATCCTGGTTAGGTAGGGTACCCATCTGCCAAATTGTAGGGAAAGAAAGTAAAGGTCGGTCTCCCTGGGATCAGGACCAGAATCCATCGAAGCTGATGGGAAGATCCCAGGTGCCTATGGAGAAGCTGTATGGTGGAGCACTGAGAGCCTCTGCACCGTGTCCCCTGATAAGCTCATTGCCAAATCATGTGCCTTGCTTGCAGTTACATGGCTGGAGAGCAATGCCAATCCCTCAGCACAGAGGGTGGGATGAAAATCTCATTGCTCTCATATACTCATGAGTAGAATCAGACACTTTTTTTTTCTTTTTCTTAATATACTCTCACACGTGAAAGAGGCTTCAGGTCATGGTTTTGAATTAAATCCAGAGTAACTGCACCAGAGACAATTTATTTTTTCTGGTGGAGAAACAGGTAGAAATGATAATCAGGCCCTTTAGTTCTGTCCCTGAGAGGAAGGGTGGCTCACAAAGCATCACCTCTGGGTATATTATTGGGGTCTGGCCATGCCTGGTCATCAGCATGGAGGCAGAGGTGACTTACTCCTCAAGGATAAGCTGTGAGGAAGGGATGCAAAGGCAGGATACTTCACCCACTCCCGACTTGTATTTCTGTCTCTGACTCCTATTATTAATGAACTCATTCACTTTCATAAAAACAACTACACAAGATCTTCTAACCATATCTATAAAACTATTTAATGCTCTTTTCGAAACAAGGCATCTTACAGCCATAGTAATTGAAGTTTTACTAGACCTTTAAATGAGGAGCAGCTACTTATTAAGTTTTGATATGGTGAGCTGATTAGACAAGTTAAACATAAAGGCACAATTTATGCATAGTCTATAACCACATGTGCATGTAGTGCAGTTCTTACACTGGTGTTTGGCACTCACTGCAATAGGAAATCCTGCTAGGTACACCAGTTTTATGCCACTTACAGGTTACAAGTAGTAAAGCGAAAAATGCTGGGTTTTACGGGAAAATAATATTCATAAATCTCCAGCAGTGAATTACAGTATAACTCAGAGCTGTCTTTGTTTTGCTGCTGCTATGAATTCAATTCTGTTGCCAGTGCAGAAACAATAAACACAAAGACCAAAGTGGAAACCACTCCCCTTGCATTTGGCAAGTGCTTATATCCAATTTACAGCTGGACTCTGAAAACGGCTTCTGAAACAGTGCTAATAACAAAGAAGTTCCCACAGCTGCTCATTTTTTGCCTCCTAGTGAAGTGAAGCAGTCCATTGTATACAAGTTAAAGATTTCTTCTGATGCCTTACCTGGCTTTCCCAGTTCATCTGTCTCTGTTCTGTATCTCTTTCAATGTGACTCATATTTATTTGCCTTTTGTCTGATTAGGCAGCTCGCTTAGGGTGCTGTGTTTTAAAGAGCTCTCCCTTATAGAGTTCTCACAATGGAGACACTATGCTGCCTGAACAGTCCTCTGAATTTAGCTCCTCCTGATCTGGCATAATTATGTTTTTGCCAACTGATTTGGTTGCAATGTGCCAAAGTCAGGATCAGTGCTCTGCTGTGACCATACAAGCAGTTTTGTCATTTTAAGTATGTAGGGTTTTACCATCATTGTCTTTAGTGGAATGATCTCAGGGAATTCAAATATTTCATTTGTTGAGACGCATCACCCACAGGTAAAATGGTCAGTACAGCCACGTTTTGTCAGACCTTGGTTGATAACAAAATAGCACACATCAAGAAAAAAGTTGGCCTCTGCTTTCATTGCACTGTGTTTGTATGGCCCACATTGTAATAGTGACACTGAGCTGCTGTGTGGGCATTTCCACTAACACCTTTATAACTGATTCTTGAAAGACCTCACACATGCAGAGCATCAGGAACCCCAGCAGCAGTGTGGACTCTTTGTGTGCTTAGGTACCTTGCTGACTCAGGGCCATAGTGAGTGGAAGAGTCAGGACATTTGAAGAAGAACAGTCACCAAAAATTAATCATTTATTCTGCCCCTGATGTAAGAAGATTACCCCAGGAAACTGGAAGGAATGTCTTCCCCCATGCAGCATTGAACAAACACCAATTTTCTTCTAACACAGCAAGCATTGGCCAATATTCAGCAGCAGACTAATAGTCTTATCTGGTATGAGGAGCCTTATCTGTGATTTGTTAGCATGGGCGTGATGCTGCAACTAAAATGTTACACCACAAAGTGACAACACCAACTGGCTTAAAGGGAACTATTTTTATCTTACACTGAGGTAAGCAAGGAAAGAAGGAGGCTGTAATTACACTTAAACACCTGAACTAGTTGTGGGTTTCAAGCTCCTTCAAATACTCAGTAGAGGTTTGGGACCTATAGAGTGAATTTAAGTCTCTCCACAACTGATTTGCTCTTCTTCCATACCTCCTGAAATCTCTTTGGAAGTACTTCACAAGCCCCAGATGTCCCTGGACTCAGGCTGAAAGATTTTTGGTTTAAAAGCATCAGGAAGTCTCTAGGAAGAGCAAGTGAACTGTTAGGATCTCATGTGGACAATCAAGACTTTGAATATCCTTATTTTAAATATTTTGAACAGTATGCCAGCATAAAAAAAATCCTTTTGAACTGAAACTGAGAACTCTTATCTTGAAATAATAAAAGATTTCCTCAAACTGCAAAGTTCCAGTATGCACAAGAGAAATGGTTGTGTTTTCTTTAAATATGATGCTCTGGGCATTGCCTGACATTTTGCTACTTATAGTCTTTCTCAGAAGAACAAAATGTAATAGTAAAATGTACCAGAGTGATACTTTGAAGGCGAGCATATATATTTCTTTATTTCTTAGTTCTAGCACAGTCACAATTTTATAGTTTTCTACTTACTAGCTTATATTTGAACACAGAAACTTATATAAAATTCAAAACACAATCAGGTAGAATATTAAATAAATCTATAAGATAAACTACTGTGAATATGATAAATGCATCTCTTTGAATTGTATCATTTATTCGTGAGTGTTTTCTAGTTAGCTCAATAAGCTCCTTAATTACTGTGAGCTGAAGACCAGGTGAAGCAAAGGGACTGATGGAAAATCTCTTTGCATCTGCATTCATCTCTGTGCTATTTAGGAATGCAGACCATTGCTGCTGAGAAGAGGCTCCACAAATGTGCAACAGAAATTAAAGTTACTCATATGGGACTGGCCTGTTGGGAGCTCCAAGGCATTAAAATTCTCATTCCCTTCTACCTTGTTTTTCTGAGTGTGGTTAGTCAGCATGCCACTCCTAGGGGGATGAAGGCTGGAAATAACCCTTCCACCTACTACTACTGTGAGCTATTCTGCCTGAACCCACTCCTGTAAGATTACTTACAAATCAGGAGTCCCAAGGACCAGGGTTCTGTCACACACTGAACTGAAAATATTTGTCCTCCAAGCAACATCTTACTTTCTAATTGTTTTTCAGGTTCATTTACAGTTGTCAATACTGATCAGTAAACAAGACCATGATTTAGCATTTGTCTGTCTGAAATTCTGTGGTTTTTCTCCATTTAGTTTTGATGGCAAGGATTGATGGGTGTTCTTTTAAGATCATCATTCTAACAGAGCATTTTGAGTCTGGGTAAGACAGAGTTTCTTACATTTTTTGTTCTTTCTGTAGGTTCACCAATACTCTGAACATTGTGGGGCTGCCTCTTCACCCAAATATTTTATTGGATGATGAAAAGACAAGTAAGGGAAATGTCCTGATAAGATCTCCTGGGATTGACTTCTACATGGAAATTATATCTTTTGTATTAAAAAAGGGTCTGTGCAGTCAGAGGTTGTCACATCAACTCATATCGTGAAGTATGTTTGATGGTAATCTGGATAGATACTTCTTTCTTTGATTTGAACTTCAGTAAATGTGTTCACTGGATTTTCTGTGGTCTAAGTGCAGAATGGGTCTAGCTGTGGAGGTTAACACCATCAAAATATAATCAAATTATGCTGGGAAGGTCTTTGTCTTCAGTAAAAAGAGTAGCTATGGTCCACTGTTTTCCAAGGAGGGCTTGTCTGGAGGGGTTTGCCTTAGAATAAAGACAAAGCAGGATGATAGCCAAGCATCACTTACAAACATCACCTGTGAGCACATATTGCATGTGTGGCTGGTACAGTTTGAAGTTTCCCTCATTTCAGTGCATTAATCTCAGGAAGTGATTAAAGAAAGATAAGAGAGAAGTAGAGGAAAGCAATTGTCAATGCCAGCAGAGGCTTAAACATAAAACAGGAGAGAAATAATGATGTATTATATTGTCTCTGACCAGATGAAGAGTTTTCTTCCACCCCTCGAGGCAGAACTGTAAATACAGAAATAGTCAGCTGCCTACATCTCTAAAGATTACCCAGCACACTTGGGTAATCTGATTATTAGAAAGACCTGACCAGACCTCTCATATAGCATAAGAGAACACTGTATCTTCTAGACCTCCTGGTCATGCTGGACTGTCCCCTTAGATTTCCTAGCATGGTCCATTTGTGGCTAGTTAAACTTCCTTAGAGATTCAGTAATTATGCTAACCCAGAAAATCACCATTTCTGACACACAGTTTCAAATTTGTCTTCCCATCTTATTTGAAATCTGTGCATATAATTCTGCTCTGCTACTAAAATGGCCTTCTTTTTATCTTTTAGTCATCCACCCTTTTCAAAATTAAAACTTCCTCTGAAGAGAAGCACACCAATATCAGGTACTCTGACTCCATGCACACCTATGTGTGTGTATGTGTAAAATTCAGAAACATCTTACAGCAAGTAACAAACTATAGATAGGGGAAATATTTTTTTGATAGAAGCCAAGCTTGATAAAAGGAGTGCACACTGTCGTGCCTGAAAGTATGGTATTAATAATTAAGCCATGCAATCATTACCTCAGGATATTATTTCTTAAATATCTCTTGCAAAGGCAATACGATTACATATGAATTATATCAATTTTCCACCAACAAAAAAAATTCCACAGAAATAGGAATTGAATTACACTGTCCAATTTGCTGTAAAGTTCATTGTACGTGAAGAAATTAATCAAAGCTACCACCACCCATTTTTATGGGAACATAAAATGATGTGAACTTCCATTTTTAATAAAGATGCATAGCTCTTTTATGAAGACTGACTAATAACACTGTAATGAACTGAAATGTTACTGATACATTAAAAATGAAAATTTTGAGGGATGTGTTTACTGAGTCTCTCTCCTGTTTCAAGCCAAGCAATACTTCCATTTGAATCTGTCTACAGAGAAAGGAAAAATCCAAACAAAAAAGTTGATGTGAACTCCGTGTAAATTTGTCTCCCACATATATAAATGGCCAAGAACATTCTTTTTATCTACCTTCTTCCACCTAAATGATCCGTCAGACAGACGAGGGCTGTAATCTCCAGCAATCTGAGATTTTCAGATGTTGTCCAGACATCTCTGTGTTGCCACAAATGTCCATAGTGGATATTCCCAACCTAATTCAAAGGGCTATGAGACAATGAAGGAATTTTATTAGGTTCCAAATTCAAGGGGATTGTGAGCAGTGACATGCCTATACATTTTCTGTGCAGTATAAAGGCTTTTAATCAGGGAGGCAGTCTCTCCTTACCACAAAAGAATGCTAATTAATTAAAGTAATATGATATTAATTGAATAATTGGCAAGCTAATTTATTTTGACTGTGCTCACATAGCTTTTGCTCTTAGGTTTTTGGTTTGGTTTTTTTAACAGTCTAAGAAGTTATGCAATTGTCTGGAATATTTTCTGAAAGAGTGTTTAAGCATGTAGTGGAAAGCAAGTGGGAATATCTCAATCACAGCAGAGGGTTCTCAGAATGCTGTTTATCTGCCCTGAAAGTAAGTACAGCTCTCCTTTCTTTTGGACAACAAAATTAAAACAGAGGCAAAATCTTGGGTAAGCAAATTTTTGTGGGTTGTTTTTTTTTTTTTTTGTAAGTTTTATTTGTGTTTTTTTTTTTTTTTTTTCTGAACAGTCATTCAGCCAGTTAACTTTGTTCACCAGGTGTTTTTTTCATTTCTCACAAATGACTGTCTAAATTAGAAACTGTCAGAAGTTTCTTAGTTGCTAGAATTCATCTGGAGGAAATCTTCAAAGCCTTTTATCATGGGTGGTCCTTTGTTTTGCCTCTTCTTAACCCTTGTTCTAGTTAACATTTGAAAAAAAAATAAGGGCAATGTTTCATAACTGTGAGAGGTAAAAAGCTAATGAATAATAGAATTGTTAGTAATAGATAAAGGTGGACTTCTTGATTATATTTACTAATTTAACTTAATCATTAGCGTTTTATGTGATACTCAGAGACATCATATGATGAGTCAGGGAATTGACTTGTTTACTTGTCTTTCTCAGCTCTGTGAATCTGAGCATCAATCAAATGCTAGAAATTTGTTTAGCTAGAGGAGTGATTACTTGCTTTATGAACTCTTTTGGACCACTGCTGCAGAGGAATAGTATTTCGGGAGTATCATCTGCTCCTCTCTTGCCCCTACCTCCAATTGCCTCGTTCTAAAAATGTCCTTTCTGTGGATCCTAAGAGGGACCACATGCATCGTCTTAAGACCACTAAACTACAGAGATGGCAACAAGAGAGAAATACAATATTCCAGCTGGATGATCACCAAGCAGTCTGATTCACTTAGTCTAATGTTCCCAGTCAGATTCTGGCAATGAAATAAGCGTGTAGGAGGTTGCAAACTGATTAGTTTTAATTAAAATAATAGAAAGATCCAAGCCATGGACCTCAGATTTGAGCTTCTTTAATTTTTTTCATGAGAAAGGATATCTGATTAAATCTGATTTTTAACCTGTCCCTCAGGCCTTCAGGCTGATTTGAATTCAAAGCCACATGGATCTGTTTGGCTGTTTGTAGAAAACATCTTTGCAAATTGATTGTCCTTTTGTCAATCCATACCCATAGCTCATCTCCAGAAGTCCTCGGCTCTGGATCTGTTCTAGGACTTAATAGTGTTGCACCAGCCTACCTCTGGGACAACATCCAGCTTGGTCCTCATTGCTACATTATTCTTAGTATCACTTAGTTTTAAAAGTCTGGACTTATGTCAGTGTTCCACCATTCCAGGTGCTGGACATTTTGTGACATCCCAACCACAAAAGGCTACTTTTTCCCATCAGGGAGCTATAGATGTTGTAAATAATGTTGAAAAATTTTGGGGTCAGCAATAAGGAGACTAATAATAATAATAATAATAATAATAATAATAATAATAGGGTCTCCTGAATCAGGATTAAGGCTCCACAGGTGCTGAACAGCATTTCTGTGCAGAACCTTGGTGGCAGCTGGCACCAGCTGGAATCCCATTTCCTGCTCACCAGAGCTTCAAAGTACATCATTACATGTAGAAAAAAGAGGGAGAAATGTTGTTTGTCTTCTAATTTCTCTTAAAATCTTATGAATTTGTCTAAAATGCACCACTGAAAAAAACTACCACTGATTTAAATAAAAAACAAGAAAATAAAATCCAACTGACTAAAATAATGCCTATGCGCATAGAAGCATTTATCAGATTCACTGATATATATTAAAAGGTCTTTCTGCTGACCTGGGAGTGAAATATTTTTAAATGCTTCTTTGTAAACAGAAAATCCATGATTTAAATTAATGATTTATTCCTTTAAAGCCAGCGTGGAATCTATCTCTGGCAAGATAAGATGCACATTGTCTTCTATCTGCATATTGCCATGTAACTGTGCAATATCTGGCAGTGAATATGGAAAAAAAATCAATTTTGCCTGTTTTCAAGAATATCTCCTGAGTCTGAGATATGTCTCACTTGTTTTTCAAACACTGCAACAAGTAATTTAAGCTCTGTGTTCAGAGAAAGAACTTGCCTCTCTGTGCTTGGTGCATGCATACATCTGTATTACCTGATTGGCATTAATTTTTACCTGTTTTAAACAGAAAGATTGCAGTTCTCCTCCAGTGTTCCCCCTCCCACCCCACCCCCAAGGAAATGATCATTAAGAGAGTCCCTGACTCAAAGCTCAAGGAAGTCAATGTACACTATCAAACCGTGAGGAAAAGTTGACCACACTCAAGGCTCAGATACTTGTGGGGTTTTAAGGTTCAACTTTCTCTAAAGATTCGTGAAGACCTGAAAGTCTGGATATTACCAGTGAAGTCCTCAGTTCTGCATTTATGATGAATATTAAGCTTTTGGAGAACCTGCCAAGAGTCACTACCAGATGCTGGCCTGGATCAATCATGTATCTTGTAGATTTATATTTTCTGTGCTCTTGAAAAGCTGCAAGTTGAGAAGATCATAGAACAGCTTAGGTTGGAAGGCATTTCTGGAGATCAGGTATTCAAACCCCCTGCTCAAACAGGGTCAGCTACTCATGTCCACTTGAGTTTTGAGCGTCTCCAAGGATGCAGACCTGACAACTTCTCTTGGCAACCTGTGACAATGTTTGATTGCTGTCACAGGAAAAAATAGATTTTCTTATATTTAGGTGGAATTTCCAAATAAGTTTTTCAGTTTGTCCAATTGCCTCATCTCCCATTGAGAAGAACCTAGATCTTTCTGCTTTAATCCCAGTACTAGACATTTGCACACATTGATAAGACTGCCCCTGAGCCTCTTCTTCTCTGGGCTGAACAGGACCACCTCTCTTAGCCTCTACTCGCATGCCAAATGCTTTGAGCCCTTAATTTACCTTAGTGACCCTTCACTGCTCTTAAACTCCTCTATGTCCTTGTCTCTCTTGCACTGGGCAGCCCAAGACTGGACACAGAACTCCAGATGATGTCTCCTCAGTAGTGCTTAAGTAGAGGGGAAGGATCACCCCCTTTACACCTGCTGGCTGAGCTCTTCTTGATGCATCCCAGGATGCTGCTGGCCTTCTTTGCTGCAAGGTTGCATTGCTGGCTCATAGTCAATTTGTTCACCAGGGTTCCATGGATCATTTCTGCCAATCTGCTTTCTGAGATGGTCAGTTCCCAAGGTGTGCTAGTACGTGAGATGACTTTTTTTTTCCCTTGGCTGAACTTCATGGGTTTCCCAATGACTCATTTCTACAGCCTGTCAAGGGTTGCTCTCAGCCTGCCCTGAGCAGCAGCAAAACCATCCAGTCTTCCAACCAGTTCTCCCAGTTATGTGCCATCTGTGGATTTGCTGAATCTGTTGTCAGAGTCATCAGTGAGAGGGTTACACAGTGCTGGTCCCAGTATTAGCATCGGAGTTGGTTAGTGACTAGGGACTGACTTCAGGCTGCATCGGAAGATCTCATCTCTTTTGAGCCCAGCACTTCAGCCAGCTTTCAAATCACTTCACTGTCTCATATATTTAACCCATACATCACCAGGTTGTCAGTGAAGATGTTGAAAAGACACAATATCAAAAGTCTTACTAAGATGAACCCATCCATGGCTCTCCCCTCACCCACCAAGCTTTCCATCTCACCATGGAAGGCTATCAGGCCGGTCAGACACAATTTCCCTTTGATAAATCTGTGCTGGCTGCTGCTGATCACCTATCTTTCAAGTGTCTGGAAATAGTTTTCAGGATTAGCTGCTCCATCACCTTTCCAGGGATCAAGGTAAGGCTGGCCTGTCTGTAGCTGCTTGGATTCCTCTTGCCCTTCTTGAAGACAGGAGTGATATTTGCCCTCTTCCAGTGCTCAGGAACATCCCCCTCGACCACCTTGACCTTTCTGAGATAATTAAGAGCAACCTCACAAAGATATCTGACAACTCTTTGGTGCATCCCATAAGGGCCCATGGAATTGTGTACAACCAGTTTCTTTAAATGTTCCCTAAACTACCCAAGTAGTTCCTAGAATACACTAAACTTCCTTGTTCCAGACCTACCAAGGTAAAAACCCAAAACCTGATATGAAGAAGGCATTGGTTACCTTGGCCTTTTCAGAGTTCTTTGTTACATGGGCCCCATCCCATTTGGCAGCAGGTCTCCATTTTCCCTAGTATTTCCCTAGCAGCTGGTATGCCCTGTGCTACAGCAAAGCACGGCCCAGCGTGCCAGGGCGCAGCACTTATTCCAGCTACCTATGAGCACTACTTATGGAAATAAACAGGACACGACAGAAGCCAGGGCTGGGCTCTGTGCTACCTTCTGCACCTTGGGATTTCAAGCAGCGCGTGCAGAAGTGCACCAGGAGCTGCAGAGGCTGACTTTGAAAGTCCAGCTGCGAATTTAAAGTGATATGAGCTCCAGCTTAATGAAACTGTACTTTCTCCTCTATGACAGATATTTTACCTTTCCCTTTGTCTGCCCCCTTGCTTGCCCTAAACTCAGCTTGCTCCGACAGGATGCATCCTCAGCCAGTCATTCCCTCAGGCAGGGTGAGCTTCTGCTGCTCCATTTTTGGCAAAATCTGCAGCACAGATTTCTAAATGTCTTGTATTTATTTCATTGCAGTTTTTTGTGCCTGTGCACAAAACATTATGTTTGGTGAGTAAACAGTAGGTAAACATTTTTCACAGAGAGTTTTTATTTTTTAATAAACAAAGTAATTTTCTCAACTAGTTCCTTTCTTACTCTGCTTCATAATATTCAGAGGAAATAGATGGTCTGTTTCAACATCAGGGAACTGGAGGGATAAGAATAGAGACAGCAGTGTGGAAGCAATGGGTCCCTCTTCTGCCCATATGGTTCAGGTTTGCATTTTGGCTGGCACAATAATGTGATTGCTGGCAGATCGAATGTTTAGTCTCCAGAGCAAATAGCAGCCAATGAGTTGGGGTGTAATGTACATGTGGAGATGTTCATAATATTCCACACAGGCTGAACCTACAGCAGGAGCGAATTCAGCTGCAGTGAAAACAGAGATGCTGCATGAATCCTTCTGTCAGCACAGCAATGGCATTTCCAGGCTTTTGCGTTTGGGAAGAGGAGGAATGTGCCTCTAGGGATGGAAAACGCCACCAGACTCGGATTCTCTTGTGGCAGGAATTTCTGACTTGCCACATAGAAGGTGATGCATTCTGATGAGCCTGAAAGTTACATTTCATCACTGCTTTATCACCCGATGAATCATTACAGCAGATGAATGTTAATTGTAGCTAAACAAATGGGCATGTCCTCTCTACCCCTAGACAGCTGCTACTGCTGTAAGACATTAGGCAGAGGGTGCAAAGTGCTTCTGGATGGAAGGGAAGTGTTACCCGTGCCTCTGGAGCTACATTTCTGCAGTGTAATGAAATGCCAGGTGTGGAAGAGTGTTTGGATAGGAGCAATTTCCATTTGCTTTGTGGTTTGCGTTGCTCTGGGGACACGCACAGTGCAAAGTTTCCTTAAGTGGTTGTTTGCTCACGGGCAGGAGGATCTGCATGGGAACAGAGGTGGCTCAGTCATACACCATTGCCCTGGTGTCCCTGGGGTTGAGAGGGTGCCTGGCACTGCTGGATAAGGTCCCACTGGAATGCTGTGAGAGGCTGCTGAACCCGGGCACCAGGCAGAGTAGTGCCAGCAGCAGTCCTTGGTTGAAGGGTTCTTTGACCCTGGAAAACAAACTGATAGGGCAGTTTGGGGTGTTTTCTTCTGGCAGTAGTCCCTCTTGGCTGACCTAGTGATAAACATTCTGCAGCTAAGCCACTGAGGCCTGGGTTTTCTGATAATGACTTGGATGACTCGAATTCTCCTTCTGCTGTTATAGGAACCAAAGCAAAGTGTATTGGGGTGCCCCATTTCCCCCACTTCAGTTTCTCCTCAACAGGACACACCTGGGAGGCAGTAACCTGAAAAAACAACATTTCCATGCCATTGCAGATCCTCTGTCATATGATCTGTTTTGAGGAACACAGCTGCATGGCAAGAGAGGGAGGTTATCAAGTAAGGGATGGGGAGCTAAGATATCAGACCTGCTCTCCCTGCAGGACATTTTAATATTTGGGAAATTTCATGGCTGCAACAGAAGGAGACAAATCAGAAAAGAAAGTAAAGTGCTGAAAGCTAGGGGCAGTTGTGGGTAAAATTTAGCCATCTGAAAGTTAGATACTTTCTACTGTGTGAGGGTGAGCATCTGTAGCTGGCTTTAAAATATAAAATCTAAGTACTCATTCTGGGTTGAAAGAGAGCTCTGCCCCTGACAGGGGCACCTTGCCATCAGTGTAATTCCGATGGCAGCAAACACATAACACACGGTGTGTCATTCCCAGCATGTGGGGCTGTGTCCACAGGATTCCCCACCTGGAGCTATCTCCTGGGGACTCTGGTTGTGCCGTGGGGAGCTGTTCTCTGCCTTGGAGCCTTCCTTCCCCCAGCTTGGCTTGTCTGGCAGGTATCTCCTCAGCTCAGCTGCTGATGGCAAGTGAGAGGAGGGGAGCGAGGGGATCCTCACAGACAGTTCAAATGCAGACTAAGAGGCATGTGTTGAAATGTCGTCAAAGTAGCAGGAGTTCATTTTATTGAGGAATACATATAATAAAGATAGAACAAAGGGACTGAAATGGTGAACAGATGGGCGGGTGTTCTTCAGTGGCTCAGGAGCTGTGTGAACATGCTGGTTTATGCCCTCCCCCTCTTTCTGCCTTTTTTTTTCCCTTGGTTTGGTTTGCTTTAGTTTTGATGCATCAGGGTAGGATGTGAGATGATATGCCAGTATATGTCAGAAACTTGGGGAAAATAAACCCCCTTTTTCTAACATCAAACTACTGCTATCAATAGGAACAGCAACTGTTCAAAATTTGTTTCAGAGCTGCCAAGAAGTGAACATTCATAGGAGAGAGAGAAAGAGAGAGAGAGAGAAGGGAAAAAAATATTTTTCCCTGCTGTTTGCAAGGTGGACACAAATGCAAGCGGTAGGAGGCTGACAACTTGACACATGTCTAATAAATCTAAAGCATGGGAAAAAAATCAACAATTCACTGTACAAGAAAGCATTACCGGGATAAAAAAGTACAATCCAACAAACTTCTCACTTAAAAATATGTTTATTCCCAAATCGGCGAGGAACATATATATTAGAGCCTCAATTTCTCTTCTCCTCCCCTCTGGATGTTCCTTTTCTGAATTTCTTTTTTTTAAACCGGGGACACATTAAGTCCTGTGCAGTGGAAGCTGAGGTTTGCTGCATTATAAATGAACAAGGTGCAGAAGCCGAGTCCAGCGAGCAGATGTTGGGAGCTCAGCGTGCTGGTGACAAAGGGCTAGAGTGCAAGAAGCTTCCATCGCACGTCTGTTCTTCAGCACGGAGCAGGCAAGGTTTTAATTTGACAAGTTGGTTGGATGCAGGGAATTCACAGATCTCATCGAAAGCCAAACAGATTTGGCCACCTACTGCATGGCCACATTCAGCTGAAAGGGTAGCAGTTGTGGAAATGTCTCCTGCTCCAGCCGCCAGACACCACGCACACCGCGGGGAGCCTCGAGGAGGCTTGTTTACCACAGGCAGCAAATTCCTTTAAAAGGGAAGAAGGGGGAAAGAAAGAAGTGGAAGAAGAAAAAAAAAAAATCATGCTTCTGTTATCAAAATAATTAGGCATTTTTACTTCAGGTTGCTGGTTGTTTATTTTTTAAAGCTCTTCATCCTCTTGTTTTTTAATAGTTGGTATGTTATGAAATGCAAGAATGAAAATGAATGCCAAAACTAATGGAAATTTTCCTACAAGCCTCATGTAAACAGAAACATCAGCATTAAAGTTATGAATCTTAATTTGTGCCACTGAGCTAAAATTTGTATCTTACTGCATTAAAGGAATATAGACATACAGCACTGTGTAGTGTCTATGTGCAATAGAGAAAACTGACATGGTCTCTCCAATTTATGGGGAAATTGACATAATTTTGCAAAAAAAAAAAAGGAAAAAAGAAAAACCACTTGTGAACTGGATTTTGCATAATGGGATTAATTTGGTTGACTGTCACATCAACTGTGCTGCAGAATGCAAGTTAATCACAACATCAGTCTGATTTAAAAGAAGAACGAAAGAAAAGGAAAAGGAAAAAAAAAAAAAAAGAAAGGTATTTTCCTCCTCTCCTCAATTATTGTTTCATTTTGAGATGCCTTTTTCCCTTTCTTTTCCATGGTAGCTCTGGCAGACAAGGCTCGTGTATATTTGCAATGGCCGCCTCAATTTTTTTTTCCCTTCCCCCATGTACTCTTCACAGTAAAGCAGGGGGAAAATATCAATAGCTTTTGCAATCCATGCAAAAGTGCTTCCATGGCATGGCACAACTGTGTTCGATCAATGCTTAGGCTGATCAACAGAGCCAAAACAACTTTAAATATTTTGTCATAGGACCTCCCTTATTGCCTTTTCTCCCACTTACCACCCTCCCTGTGAAAGCCACATTCAGCATTGGGCTCTCCACTGAATCAGCCCCACCAAACCCTTTTCCCACCTCCATCCCTGCTTGTGGCAGTAGCAGCCCTGTTCCTCTGGCATCTGTGCATAAGTTCAGAGAGAAAAGCAAGCATATGTCAGTTATTTTGTGGCTAATTTCTGTCCGTTTTTCCAGAGGTATGGGATGAAGGAATTAAATCAACCTTCTTACTGGCTCTCACATTGTATTCTTGGCGAAGGTACTGAAAACAGAGACAGCACATGTACATGACACATCACTTAAGTCCTCTGGTTTCTATGGTTGCAGTAGATTTTGCTTTCAGGGGGCATCCTAGGAAGGAGATAATGCCGTGCAGTGCTTTGGGCACGGTGTGGTTGAAGAATTAGCTCTGGGAATTGATCGTACCGTGATAGCAGTGACAGAGAACAAGGAATCCGGGCTGCCGGGATGTCAGAGCAACTTGTGCTTCCAGGGGACGGTGTCGTGTCAGCGATTCCTGAAGGCCCTGGCGCCACTCTGCAGCCGGTGACTGCTCCTCCATCCCTGCCTCCCTCGCAGCCAGCACACTCCTCCATCCAGCGCAGCGCGCTGACTAGGTTAAACAATTACACTACACTAATTGGCCTGTGTCGGTCCTGATGAGAAAGTAAACAAATACTGCAGAGAAAAGCTGAGACAAATTGTATCTAATTAAATTGATGAAACAAAAAGTGACAATATTTTTTCCCCAGGAAAAAAAAAACTAGGCAACTTGTAACATGACAAATATTGTGTGCTTGCAGCCAAGTACCCCACCTGCTGAATTTCACACCTTTGTTTGGACATGGCTGTGCCAAGCAGGGGAGAACAGTAGTTCCCATTAGTGTCCAAACTGCTGGGATGCTACTCTTTGCACACAAGGAGAAGGTTGGCTGCCACCATTTAGCCATTCCACCAATGCTGCTTGTGTGCATGCCTGCACGTGTGTGTGTGTGTGTGTGTGTGTGTGCTCTGAGCAGGATGGGCTGACAGCAATACTTCAGTCCATGAAAAGAATCCTCCCTTCCCTCTTTGCCCACAGGCTAGTTGGCCCATTCCTGAGGCATGAGCCTCCCATGCCTTCTTATCACCCACCAAATCTCCTTTCTTGTGACAGCCACCATCTTGGCTGATCCTGGAGGTAGAAACCCCTGACCTCAGAGCTGAAATCATAAGGCACATCATCTTTTATGAGAGAGCAGTGCTGTCTGTCTGTCATCAGCATCAGTTTTTCTGTGAATCACAGCAACCTCTGCTACATTACCCTGGCATGAAAGTCTGGGAAGACACAGGTGAGTAGGTGGGACTGTTCTAGGTATGGATAAATTTTTTTCTTTTCACAGAACAACAGAGAAAAAGCCAGGAAAAATACCATACAGTCTAAAGCTCTGGGGTCTCCTCTCTTGCTATCCCTATGTCAATGGCCTCAGTTACACATAAAGTCACTAGTCCCTTATGCATGTCAAGCCAGAGCAGAAACAGGGAAGAGCCTCCATGCACCCCTCTTAAAATCAAGCTGGAAAACCTTTTAAATCACTTTGCTCTGATGAGTTGGTGAATATGAGGACACATCCTTGATTCACCTGGGAAAGGATTACTTAAGCTTGATTACTTGGTAGGACGTTAATAAATAGGTAACTTCTGTTTTGAGGGTCATGAACACACAACGTGACAACCAGAGAGCTGGGGCCACTAAAATCTCCTTTCTCTAAATATCAGGGAAACCAGTGGAAAGGCACTAAGTACAAGATCCAGCCAGCCACAGAAGCAGCTGCAATAGTGGTAGCTATGTACGTAGCACACAGCTGAGTATTTCCATCCTAATCCTCTACTTCGAGCTGCTCAGAGCTTTCCAGATGCTTTAGTTATCAGGATAAAATGTTCCAGGCCTGGTATCTGGCAAAATGAATATTTTCAATAGTTCAGGATAAAAATGGTTCCGTTATTCTTGAGTGGGAGAAAAGTCCAAGAATCAAGGAAACAGATTTTTTTTGTGTGTGATTTTTTTTTCCTAATAGTTATCTGCTTACATCTCTGAGAGACCAGATTTGAATACTGGCATGAAGCAGCCCTTGCTGAGAGGGTTACTAGAGATTAGAACACATTGCAGCTATTGACCAGTGTGTTACAGGGAAATTTCTCTGTGATCCAAAAAGGGTTATGAGTCCTTGGAAATTATCCAGTGGACTTATGTAGTTTATTTAGGAAAGCTGATCCTCCCACTCTCCCCTCACACATACACAGTTTCTCCTAGTAATATTGGGAGCTAGCATATTCCTTGTTCGTGACTAATTTAGCTATAGAGAGATCCCAACAGAAATTAGCAAGATGAACCATGTGACCCCTTGAGATCCCCTCTAGCCTAATTTTCCTATTGTCTAGTCTAAATGCACATCTGATTCATACCCTAAGTCCCATATAAACTTCACATCACTTGTGTAAATCTGTTTTTCGAAGTCCACTGATGAGCCATAGCACATAATAATATTACAGAATGATGTTTGGTGTTTTCCCCTGTGCTCCTTCAGGTTGGTGCATGCTGAGCAGCCCACACTATGCAACACATGTATGTTTGTGTGTTGAAACTGCAGTAAATTCAGGGTGTGGTGTAACCCACTACTACTCACGCAGCTTGTAGAAGACAGGAGGGAAACACTGTGCCCTGAGATGGCTGTGAATTGCCCTCTACATAAGGGATGTGTTCACGTTGTCATAATTTGTTCTGCAAGGCAGACATGGGTACTGGAAGAAGTGTTGTGCATCTTCCAGGCAGGAGGTGTATTCTGCATGAAAAATTGGGCAACAAAGATGACCTGGTTACCCATGCTGCAGATAGGAGCAAGCTAAAATAAAGCCACTGCCCCTGGCTCTGTTGTCCTTGCAGTAGCTACACTGCCTCTGTGAACAACTAATAGATCAATCAGAGTGGATGTACACATGGCTTAAAGGGTGCAGTTGTGAGGGTTTCACACTAGTTCAGACAACCTGGGTGGTAATTAGTGCTCCTTATACTTAGGTTCATGCTGAACCCTCTCTAGCTGAAATCATAGGAGTGCTGCACCAAATTCAACAGGGGCCTTAGCAATCCAGGTCAACTGAAAAATGCAGCATAATAGTAACATAATACATCATAACAGAAAAATAAGTAGAGAATATGGAAAAAAATAAGTAGAGAATATGGAAAAAAAATAAGTAGAGAATATGAAACTAGCATGTCCAGTTTAAAGGTGAGTAGCTGAGTCACAGAGAGACAAGAGACTAAATTCCCAAAGGCAGGCAGGCAGGTAACTGACGAGAGAGTACTTGCCCAAATTGGACAGGAAGTCAATAACTGGGCTTAACTTTGATCTCCTGACTTGCAATCATCTTATGATGCAACTATAAAATCAAGCCTCTCCCCAGGGCTTCTCAGAAAAGGTGAGTTATTTCTGCCCCTTAGCAGACACTGGTGCAGTTCCCCTGGCTGGACATGGGAGAGCATCAGCACCTGCAGCATCCCTTAGCCCATGGGATGGGGCAAGGAGGGTGCCGCTGGAGCCCGCACCCCAGATTCACTTTGTGGGAAGGTTGGATGACTTCTGTACGAATAACTGACTGACTTGTTGCTAGGGAACAGTTGGGAGGCATGCTTTTGATCTCCCATATGCTTACTACTAATAAATAAACAAATAACAATAATTACAACAAACCCCAAGCCTGTTGTATCTCCAAGATTAATTAATGATGAAATACAGCTGAAATTCTGCAAAAGAAGGCAGCAAGGTGGGTTAGATTTCATATTTTCCTGCTGGGTATGGAAATGATGGTTGAAATTAACATTTTTTTTTCCCTCTTAAAATTTACCTTAGCTGGATCAGGTTAGTGGGAGGAGTGGGGGAGTATTCCCTTCACAGACAGAGGATGAGAAGGCAGACAGTAAATCTCCCCATGCCAGTTTTACTCGCATCCAGTTTTTCCTGCCTAGTACAGTTAAGTTTTTTAGATACTTTACTTGCATTTCTAATTCAGTTATTCTTCTGAAATTTATTCAAAGGATTTATGCTTATGAAATTATAATATAATGCTGCCTATATGTCAATGAGCTGCAGGCAAAGAAAATAATTTTCTTCAATTTACAGTTATGAGGCTGGAAGAAAATGATGCCTTCTTATCACCTCTTTTTCTTTGTATGCCTCGGAATTTTTTTAAGTCTTCAGAAGGCAGGAGCTGATGATGAATTCTTAAGCAGATCACACTGATAATTGTATTTCAGAACTGTCAACTCTGTGAAGACTGTCCACGGAGGTGTCTCAGTTCACTTGAGCTATTTGTGTCACTGCTTCTCCAGGAACTCAGCCCTCAATAAAACCCAAATCACTGGGGATATTGTTAAGTCTTCTGAAAGGATTATTAGATCGAAGGAAAATTTATGGATGACACTTTGTAACAATTAATCAGGAACTGTTGATGAAGTTAAGTTGGTTCTTTATTCTTGAACAGAAAAAAAACCATACTCAGCCCCTGTACAAATTGTCAAATGGCCTATTTTGTCACTCGCTTTGATTAATGGACTATTTGGAGTCCCCAAAAAGTCCTAGTACAAATAAAAAAGAATCATAAATATTGAATAAGCTCACAGCATGGATAACCTTGACTATGTTTTGGAACATTCTTGGAGAAAACTTTGCTATTCAGAAAATAAATTGCTAAGGGGATTAAAAAAACAATTAAAAATTGGAGATTTTGGAAAATGTCACCTACCCAACCTTGTCATCCTGATTAGCCTGTCATGATAAATTAGCTTTACTTAGCTTTGCAATCAGGTCAGAAACTGCTGGTATAGTACCACATTTTGCAAGCGGGGCTATACCTGGCCCACAAGAGGGGCACAGGATGGCAAGGAAATGCCATCCTGTGCATGGTGCTTTGTATGTCAGACAGTGCTGGGACTGCTAACAGGCTATTATCCTTTTGTACTGTAATTTATGGAAATGGAGCCCAAGGAGTGCTGAGAGCATGGGAGTCATGGTGCCATAAGGTTGTTTCTGAAAGGTTGGGCGAAAGATGGCCGGCGATCTGTGTATATGCAAATGACAAGACCAAAGCCTGAGCTGCAGAGAACACACACACACACACACACACACACACACACACACACACACACACACACACACACAGAGAGGTTCATGCCTTGTATTCAGGACACGCAGTTTCCATCTTTTCCTCCTGCTCCTCTGTCTCTCTATTTGCAACTCCTGCGCCCTCCTTCCCCCGGAGCTCCCCCCTACTGCTTGATGCAGCTGTTTAGTCCTGACAGGTCTGACCAGTCATTTTTGCTAACCTCTGATAGCATCTAGGTCAGCGTGATCCCAAACTGGCTTGCTTTTGTTCTCGGTTAACAAGAAATACAATGCTATTAGTTTAGGCTGGGATTCCACAAAGCTCTTAAACTCCACGTGCTTCACTCCAAGAATGCAAGCAATTCCACTCTTCTCCTTCAGCAGGGCACTTCTGTGCCTGCTCAAAGTTAGGCACATGTGAGACATGCTTGGGCTGAATCAGGCCCTCACTGAGGAGAAATAGTGTCACTTTACATTTTGTTTAGTTGGCCCATTTTTCCAGCATGTGTAATGTGCCAGCTCACTACTCCATCTCAGATGGCATACATGCAATAATGTACTTGAAAGCAAGGCTCAGGAAGTGGGAGAGATTGAGAAATCTGTGCAACTATTTCCAATAGCTATACAATAATAAATGTTCATCAGATTTTGTTAAATCTCTGAACGTAACACAGGAATTCAAACAGGGGAATTGTTTTTTGCCTCATGACTTTCTATGGGGAGCTATAAATATTACTTTACAATTCATTTTTATCTCCACAGTTCTCCACAATCACAGGTAGCCCTCTACCTCCCACTGAAGAATTAGACTGCAGGAACAGAGAGGGCTGGAGTAGAGGTGGCACATGGTGCATTGGGCACCTGTCTGGGGAAACCAAGGTGCTGGCTCTGAGATCTTGGAGTATTTTTGCTCCCTGCTGCCTTCTGTATCCATTTGGTCAGTGGTGACCAAAGGGAAATGCTTTTCTCAGAAAGGTCTGCCTCAGGAAAGTAGGGACAGTAAAGTTGCAGGGATGGTTTGGTCCATTTTCATACTTGTACTTCAAACTGGTCATGCAGCATGTGGGAAAGAGCAGAGAAGCACCAAGTTTTCAAAGACTCTAGGTATTTCTTTAGGATATACAACTGAAAGCCTTTTATAAAGTACTTTCATAATTATACAGTACTATGGCCTGTGGTTAAAAAAATCCCATGGATATTACCAGCCCAAACTGGTCTGGGGTGAGGCAGGAGTTTTGTGGGGAAGATGACAGAGAGCATCTGCTGAGGAGGATGCAGGTCAGCCAGCAGGCAGGAGTTCCCCCCCATGCTCTGCTTGGCCACACCATCTCCCTGCAGTAAACATCCTGCTGAGGACACCTTCTTGCAGTTTTCTTAGCAAAGTGCAAATCCAAGGTCCTGGCAGCGATTGTTAAGGATGGGAAGGGAGGGTGCTAAGAGGATGAAGCCAGGCTCTTCTCAGTGGTGCTGAGCAATAGGACAGAAAGCAATGGGCAGAACCACAATGTTGTTAGGGTTGAAAGGGACCTCTAGACCAAGATCATCTACACCAACCTTTCTGCCAAGGCAGGATGAGCTGGAGCAGGTTATACAGAAATGTGTGCAGGTGTGTTTGGAATGTCTGCAGAGAGGGAGACTCCACAACCTCTCTGCCACCCTCAAGGTAAAGAAGTTCTTCCTCATCTTGAGGTGAAGCTTCTTGTGATTTACTTTATGGCCACTGCTCCTCATCCTGTCACTGGCCACCACTGAAAGGAGTCTGGCACCATCCTCTTGGCATGTGCCTTGGAGATATTTACATGCATTAATGAGATCCCCTCTTTAGTCTTCTCTTCAACAGACAGAGTTACAGCTCCCACAGTCTTTCCTCATGAGAGAGATGCTCCAGACCCTAAATCCTCTTTGGGGCCCTCTTCTGGACCCTCTCCAGAAGCTCCTTGTCTTTTTTGTTGTGAGGATCCTAGACCTGGACACACCACTTCAGATGTGGCCTCACCAGGGCCCAGTAGAGGGTGAGGATCACCTCCCTTGACCTGCTGGCCAAATTCTTTGCACTGCATTTCAGGATCCCACACAAGGAAACCCCAGTCACAAGGATGCATTGCCAGCTCATGTCAGCTTGTCACCCACCAGGACTGCCACGTCTTTCTTTACGTGCAGGTGACTACACACGTAGGTTGCCAGAGAGGGTGTGGAATCTCCCTCACTGGAGATATCCAAGAATCATCTGGACTTGATCCTGTGCAATATAGTCTACGGGACCCTCCTTGAGCAGGGAAGTTGGACCTACTGTGGTCCCATCCAACCTTACCCATTCTGTAATTCTGTGATAATTCTGGTTAAATTCCAGTCCTGGTAATTGCACTTTACCTGAAGGAATTCCTGCTGCTGATTCACCTGTGAAAGCCACAGTGGTCCTAGGCAGAGCCACCCAGGGTTGTCACAACAGGCTGGGTAACTGGCTTTGGGATGGGGCTCTTTCTTGCTGAATTGCAAGGATTCTTCCTGATGTGTTTTTTGTGTGATTTAGACATTTACTAGGTCAGGGAGACAGAGAAACTGAACAGATTGTTTAGTTGTTGGCATGGCCACAGGAGAGAGAAGAAACTTGTGCTCCATTTTCTGAGTCAGTTGAGTCTCTGGAGCACATCTAGGACCCAGAGCCTTCTCTGGAGAGTGAATAATACCTTCTCTGTCAAATATAGGTACTAAGAGTGCTTAGATCATTATCTCTTTGCTCCTGTAGGTGTCCAGATGTAAAGTTTTAGGTACTTTGAGGCAGTAGGAACAGGGTGGGAAATTGTGAATCAAATTCTGCGCTAACAGGACTCTCAGGCTGCAGAGCAGTGCCTTACTCTTTGTGCAAGAGATCCTAGAAAATAAGGTACTGCACAAGAAAGCACTGCAGCTAGCAAGAAATAAAGGCTTTCAGGTGTAGAGATTATGATGGCCAGTCAAAAACAGGGTGTCTGAGTTCTCTTGCTATGTTTAATTCAAAAAGGGGTATCCCTATTAAAAAAAATCCTTATATTTTTGTGGTTAGGACCCCTCTAAAATGTGTGCATTTGAATTACCTTGGAATAATGAATTTAGGTTTATTCCCTGCTTGCATCTCAGGCAGGTGCTCAGAACACTTCATTTTTCTGGTTACCAGACTAGGTCCTCCCTGGTACAAGGGAGGGATACCTTGCACATGAATGTCAGCATGGCTTAAAGGCAGACCAGGCACGTAACACCATTGCAGTACCTGATGGTAGGGGTGTGTCTTGCACAAAAGGACACATATATGGAGAACCTGTAGCCTGGAGAACCTTACCATTGCTGGAAGAGATGCAGACCTGGTACCCCCTTGATACTTTGCTGGTGAGCAGAGGTTTGGAGATGTCAGAATTGGTGATTTTTCATAACCTGTCCATGGCATGCTTGAGTAAATACTGCAAGGAGTCTTCCATTATGTGAACTCATAGGAAAGCTTCTCTTTGCAGCTCCTTTGGAGCAGATCAAAACCCTTTGCTTTCTAAAATAAACTGTTCCTAGTGTCTTTTGTAAAGCTGGCAAAAGAATAAGAGCAATCTCAGTCCACATTTTCTTCTAACTTTCCCAAACAGACGTTAAATAAAACACCCTCTACTAAAGGTAGAATTTTTTCTTTGATGACTCTATGCTCCCAAAAGAGAGCTCAAATCCAGGAAACATGAGGAAAGATTCAGCATCTTGAAGGGTGCAGATTTCATTGTTATTGTTTGCCAGTGAAAGAACAACAATGCATAAGAAAACATGTATACTAAATAACGCTAATTGCATTATAAAGAGCACCAGGCATCCTATAAAAACTTGTGCCTAAATGTGTCTGTAACAATTTGTCAGCAAATGATCTTCATGCAAAAGAGCCAAAGCAATTAGCTGGGGGCTGGCTAAGCTCTGCACTCCTTTCACATGCTGTGTAGTAAAACAGACCACCACCAAAAAAAAAAAAAATCTTGTATATCTCAAAATGCTAGGTCAGTGGTTCAGCTGTTTCACTAGAGTCTTTTCTGTGTTAATTTGCCATATTTTAGAAAGCATGTTACACATTATTCATTATTTTACCCTCTCTTCTCTCACTGCCCTGCTATGGTTTGGCTACATGTGCCTAAGAGTAAATCCCCTGAAGAAGAATTTCCATTCTCTAGAACTGAATCAACAATTAAGTTTCACCTGAAAGTGGACATATTATTCTCCAGGTTAAGGCTGATTTTAATTTATTTATATTTTCAAGCTTCTTTGACCAACAGGTAAGTAAAAGCCTAACTGTGACAATGGAATAACATTGACTTACCCCACCTGTTTCAGTTTAGTTTTTATGATTTTAAGTTAGTGCTTTCATTTAATCTAACCTGAACACCACCATCTGATTTTGAAGATATCAAGAGAAGAGTAAATGGCAGGTATACGAGTATAGAAGAGTATAATGGCAGGTATTTTCCCTCTTAAGAGGTGTTGTAATTTTATACACTAGGATAACACCTGTGGATCAAGCCACTCTGAGCTTTGGATAACTGCAGACTGGGAGTACTGTGAAGATGTGACTACAAATTTGCTTATACTTCTTTCCAAGAAAATGTCTGTAAGTTATAGAGGCTGCCTTGTGTTTTTATAGGCTGGAACTGTGTTATTCATGGGATGTGGAGTACAATGTTGATTTTGTGTTTTGACTCTTCAATACTTCTGTAAATGCAGAAAGAGGAGAAAGCAATTTGGCTCCTGCTTTTCACAGATGGGAAGATATGGTCTTTGATCTTAATGCTAGAACTAGTAATCAAATGTTGGTTTCCTGGCTTTTAATGTGTGAATGAGTTGAAAGATGCTCTCGACTAGGCTAACAAGCCATGTGCAGTGGGTGAATGATGCTTTGTGTAGCTCATTCTTGACACATTTATGATATAAAACAAATGTATGAAGGTCTTTTGATCCGTGAGCTAAGGCTGCCTATGGTGACAGAGACAAGGCAGGAATATTTGGAGGTTTTGTAAAGTATCCACATGCATTGTTGTCTCCCTGCCTCTACCCTCATTTTGCTTAACTTTCTCTTTGTTATGTACAGTGCTTTCTGCTGGAATAGTGTTAATAGTCACTTCATGTGAGCTTCACTATTACACCTCCCCTGAGTGGAAATAGGGGGTGAAATCTTTTTAGACCTATGGTGTCTACATTTGGGCTTGGGAAAGGACAGGGCAGCTCTTATGTCCGGGCAGCTGCACAAAACTTGCTTGTTTCCTCTTTATCAATGAACAGCACCAAGTGCTCAAAGAAATTCAGCAGCTATATTTTGCTTGGAATTATATGTGAAGGAGGATCCTCCTTCTTGTCATTTTATTTATCATTAACAGCCATTTTAATTTCTTCCCAGTGGCAATTATACTGATATCACCACATTTAAATCAGAAATGACACTGTAGTGGTTATATTATGTTGACTGGGCATCACCTAATTTTTAAGTGGCATTCTTGCCCCATCATTGTGATTGTATCCCTTTTTAATAAGTAATATAAGAAAAGATCTATATAATGGGAAAATACACATATTAATATATTCCATGACAAACATGTTAACTTTACATATTAATCATGGTAAATAGAAGTCATGTTTTACATTTTTCCTCTTCAGCACACTATTCTCTTGACAGCTTGCTTTCCCTCTGGTTCTATTCTTTTCTGGTGTACATTCCACTGCCTCTGGTCAGCCTGTTAGTTGCTGGTCTAAAAGGAAAAAAGGGAAAACAATGTTACTGGATAACGTAATATTGCCGCTCTCCTCACTGCATTCAGGTCTGCATGAAGGGACTCAAATATGTGCAATAAACATATGTGTGTGATAATGAGATTGTTGGTGGAAAGTCATCTTGAAAAGACAAGGAGCAATTAAGCTTGCTTACTTATATAAGTTAGAATGACAAGATGCCATTGCTGGTCCCGCTCATCCATATAATAGGGTTCTCCTTCCCTGCTTAGCTGTATTGGGAGAAGCATTTCCTGTCAAACCTCTGCCACGACTCCACCATAAAGCAATCTGCCTTTCTCCCTTTCATACACCATTCATTCTCACACTTGCATCACTGTCCTGATTTCAACTGAGTGCCTGCTAGCAAGCACCTGTATTAGAATAATTTAAGAATTCAATGCAAAGCCTTCATATAACTGAGTATTTATTTGTATTGGTGTACTCTCTCGTCCAATTTTAATTGAATACTTAAAGATGTCACTGGGGAGATGTGCAGGTTGTTCACAAATGCTTAATAATGCGATGTGTGGAGTCAACAAATAATGCACCTTTCTTTTGCTATCTTGAAGATTTAGATAGGATATCTTGGATGCTATTGACAAGGAGAGAAGTGTGGAACAATAGGAACATATGATAGTGTTAGATAACAATAGCTATCCTTATGCATCTTGAATTGAATGATGAAGCCATCAATTAGAGAAATAGCCCTCTGAGTATATATCATCAACAAGATGAATACCAGTACATTGCATTTCTGAATGGAGATCTCAGTGATCTGTAATTCAGAAAGGTAGTGAATAGTATACACAGTCAAACTAATTCTATTACTTTGAAAATCAGAAATCTTTTGCCCATGTTTTTTTGGTTTTGTGGTTTAGGTTTTTTTTAGCTACAAAACTCTTTCAGACACTGGAGGTATTTGTATTTTATATTAATAACTTAAACAGTGCCTTCTCAGTTAGTATTAAGATGCCATTCTTCTTCACAGTAAGAATATTTAGTGGACACTTTCAGGGCTTAAAAGAGTATGAGGAACAGTTCTTTCTAGTTGCTTGTCTGCTTTCTTAATTAATTCTTACACACAGGCATGAATGGGGATCCATTCACCCCCTGTGAACTCTGTTAGAGTCCCTCTCCATAACAAGGAGCAGACCTGGCATACACTCTATGCCATAGCCTCCATTTTCAACCTAAATTCTCTCATGTTCCCTTTGGAATATCTGATGGTTTCTATCCCTTCTGCAACTCCCAGATTTGGGTGGGGTTTTTTTGTTTTGCTTTGGTTTGGGGTTTTTTGTTGCTGTTGTTGTTTTATTTAGTTTTGTTTTGTTGTTGGGGTTTGTTTTTTTTTTAATAATCATTAATATTGTTAATGGCAGAAAGGCAACAGAAAGAGTCAAAGAGACTGAAGCTGCATTATAATAAGTAAGGAATTCCCAGCTTTTACAGTTTCTGGTTATCAGTTTAATTTCTTTTACTTACATTTCAGATTGAGTAAATATTCCAGGGCCAAAATTTTTTCTTGGATCTTTACCTATGTACCAAAATGTACAGCAGAGCAGCATTAGACAGTGAAAATGGCTCTGTAAGAGAATAAAGAAAAAATATGAGATGACTGTAATTAACAGAGTGTTTGACTAAGTATAAAATACAGTTAAAGAAATGAAAATACATTTTCATGACCACTATCTGTATTATTATTATTATTTTTGGTCAAGGGTTTTTTTAACATGGACTCCTTTGTGCAAAATCAGTTTTATGATCTAAATGTTTAGGTCCGCTTCATGTTTGTTTGCTTGTATGCAGAAGGTCATTATATTAAAAAATGGATCCTACCAGGCATGCCAGTGATTGTTGCAGTGAAGAATTTCTAGAGCCTTAGGGGATAAAAAAACAGTCACTGCCTTTCCCAGAAGCATCTGAAAGGGCTAATGAAGTTTGGTGTATCTCAAATGTATTGACAATATATGGCCTGATGTGAATAAGAAAAAGCTCAGGTCTTTCAGGATAACAGCAGGTAAAAGAAATTGCTGTAGCTTTCCCCCTTATAAACCTAATCAAATAAAACCACCTACAGGCCAATATGCTTCTTGAGTGCACTTTGCCCTGGAAATAGTGTTGTATTATCACCCAAAACATAAATAATGCAATAAAAGAAAATGGTTGATGTATTCTTAATGAGCTATTGTTAAGGCACCCTTCACTCTTATCTCTTTTCATAGCCTGATGCAAAGAGCAGCATCCAGTAGTGGAGTGCATTTTGAGTGCTGCTAGGAAAGTACAAATGAGAAAACAGGTTTAATTACACTGCTTACTGCATCTAGAGGTCCATGTGGTTTGACCGGCTGTGTTAGGACACCCTGTAATTTGGAGGAATTCTCTGTGCACTGGCACCATAAATGTACTGCTATCAAAAGGATGGTTAATAATCTAAAGTTGGCTGTTAACATTGCTGGAGCTGGTGTCTATAATTTCAGTGAGTGACCTGAATGACTCTGCAATGAAAGACTGAAATGTCACTCTCCTCCTTTACTTTGTTTGCCTTGAGCAAAGACTGCTCCAGATTGTGTACATCCACTGAGGTCCAAATGATGAAAGGGCAGTGTGTAAGGGTAGATTCAAGGCTCAGCTAAATCTCCCTGTTCTGGCAGAACAGTAGGGGAACATGAGGAAGAGGGCCTGGGTGAAAAATAGGATGATCTCCTCTGGAGCAGCTTCCACTGTGGCTATCTTTTCCCATCTCTGAGCAAGTAAGAGTGAGCCTGGCTATAGGGACCTGGCTCTCCCTTGCTCTCTTAGCTGCCAGCCACAAGTAAATCAGACCTGATGCCTGTGGCTAAAGGCAAAGCAAATGGTTTCCATTACCCAGGTATTTATTTTGCACCTGCTGCTGTGACATCTGTGTAATAACAGTTACATATGACAAAAGGTAGTCTGACCTGACTTCGAGTATTTCATTGCTTTTTTTCATTGTGCTGAGTGAGCAAGCAAGCAGAGGACTCATAGTCTTAATGGGAGGTAGAATTGTAGAATCATTTAGGATAGAAAAGACCTTTAAGATCATCAAGGTGCCATAGACCATCCAGCTGAGACACCTGTGGAGTGGCAAGTGCAAAGACCTTTGCTGTCAGGAATCTTAAACCCTTGTTTCCGATGTGCCTCGTTGGTACAGCTCAGATGCAGTAAAGGAGTAAAATACTATCAGTAAATTTCAGAAAGTTCAGTATTTGCATTTCATTTGGAAACCTATGACATTTTGGCATATTTTCACTGGAAGGCCAGAGCAAGGCTGATTGAAGATCAGTGTCGGCATTAAAATATACAAGGTATGGAGAGCTGGTGCACTTCAGAGCAAAGCCAGCCTGCCAGCCACAGAACCAGGGCAACTCTGGGACAGAGAATAGGACTGTTAGGGTTGGTGGTTTTTTTTAAATACAGCATTGAACAAAGAGATTAAGTCACCCACAAGACTCTGAAACAGTATCTTGGAGTGATACAGGCTCTTAGAGCAAATGTGCTTGTCTTCAGAGCTTGGTTCATATTGCCTGATGTACAAGTGTCAGGACTGGGGGGTGTTCAACCTTTCCACTTACAGTGTGGCAGATAGGAAAGCACTGGAACAGCACCATTCTCTGTATTCTCTCTGGTACAGTACAGCTGGTTTTGAAGGACCAAGAAACTTTTCCATCATTTGGATAAGCTTGGGTGTCAGTTGTACTCTGGCAAAATTATGACGAGAAGCGCCAAAAAAATCTAAGCGTGAGTGACCATTCCCCTCCAGGCAACTTGAAGGCACTATCAATATTTTGTTTACTGAAAATATTAAAAGGTACTGCTGCCATTTATATATGACTGGTAAAGTTCTGACTATTTCTGGAAGCAAAGAAATAATTGCTTTCACCTTCCCACCTTACATTGTCTGTAATTAGTGGAAAATGTGACATAATGCCAGGAAGATGGAAGAAAATAATCTAGAAAGCAAGGACACTGGCATTAGTGCTCACTGCAGTATATTCGTAAAGCACTTCTATTAGATTTGGGACTGTATCTGATTTACATGGTGGGGAAAAAGCCTGAACTCATCTCGGGTGAAGCCCAGACTTTGGCTTTCCTCCACACACCACTATCAACATCCTTTTTTTGCCCCTGCTAGACACTACCCTCATCTCTACAGCATCTTTTATCCACAGCACACTACTCATCTTACAGGGTTCTACTTCATACCATGTGTCCCAATGCTGAAATGTTTTGTATTGCTACAATTTCAAGTTTGTGGAAAAGGACGAATATTTGGCCCTTTCCTCTTTGCACCATGATGTGCATTTTGTGACTGCCGAACATCGCAGCTTTTCACAAATAAGAAAGGAAGAAATGCCAAAGAAGTTGCTTCATCACATTAACAGAATAAGAGACACTGCAAATTAAATCACACAGGTGGAAAAGCACCTTGGTGGGTCATTTTGGTTTTTTTTTCTTGTGTAGCTAGAAAAGATCTCACATGTTGTAAAGAAAAATTGTGTTTCTGTGGAAAATGTAAAATGTATATATTTGCCATAAATTCACTTAAATTTTGTTGCAGCGCATATAGGGAAAGCTCTGTGCTTTCTTAGGTTTACATACATTACAAGACAATTTGACCTGCCCCTGCTGAAAAGGGAGAGAAAAAACTGAAACTTCCAGCAGCCTCCCTCTCTATTTTTTGCACCCTTTATTTTTTGTTGGGAGTAGGGAGGGAAGCAGAGAGAAAGAGGGAGAAGGGATGAAAAACAAAGCTATCAAGTAAGTCAAGACTGCAGCTTACAGGAGTGAGGGGAAAAGCTGGTTTTTTGAACTAGAATGGACAATAATCTGTCCTTCACAGTCCAATTCATTTAGAGAACACCTGGGAACTGGAGGGTTGTCTTTTTAGCACTTTCTCCAGAGCAAGCTTTGCTTTGCCACTGCCCATCATCTGAGAGCTCAGAGCTTGCAAAGCTGCTGCCTTTGCCACCACAGCTCTTACAGCATCATTGACTGAAAACACTGAATTTCTGCATTGACTGAACTGAATTTCTCAAGACTTTGGGAGTTATCTGGAGGCCCTGGGAAATTTCACTACAGCTTGAGGTTAGGCAGGTCTGTGCATTAAAACTGTTTTTTCCAGCAGCATGAACACACACACACACACAGAAACAAGAGGCAGGTTCTCCTCAGAGACTGTTTTTACACTGTTTCAAGAGCGTTATTCTTGCTCCTCATTTACATTCCCAGGAGAGGAAACTGACTCAATATCTCTCTTATTTGTAGGCACTTGTGATAGCAGGTTGAAGTTTCGCAGCTCAGTAAGAAGTCAAATGATCCAGTAACTGACTTTGCACCTTGATTACTGAGGATACAGGAAAAATAATGTATTTAATCCACTTTCATCTGGCTACTCTTGCCACACCCTATGCGTACCTTATGTTGCTTGTATGCAGGGGTTATTTTGGAAGTAACACAACCCAAGGAGAACCCCTCATTAGGGCTTCAATGAGGGATTACACACTGCTGTCAAGGGGCAAATAAGCTAGGCATTTTCAGCATTATTCTTGTTTAATGTTATGAAATGGCCTTCAAAACTCTGGATGCAAATAAAACTTCCCAATAGGCTGCCAGGAACAGTCATGCCAATAATGCCATGCCAATGTGAATGAAGTTGGAGTGTTTTTCTTTGCAGCAATCAGACATGGCACACAATGCATTTCTGTGGAGTTCTCTTTCTTGGGTGGTTGAAATCACTTGGCTGGCAGCCTCATGCCTCCCAGCTCACCTGAGGCATGCTGTAATCAGCCAGAACCGTGCTGCATGTCATGTCTTACTGCTTCCAGAAAATATACAAATTTCCTTTCCTTCTATGCCTTTGTGAATGAGTCCCTTAGGGGTATGGTTTTAAGACAGTGCACAAGAAGCCTTTGCACAGATCCTCGTAATGCATAATGAGATTTGTGTGCCTGCCTACTTTCTCTGCAAATGAACCCTAGAACAGCAGAAGTGACTTGGTCTGGCACTTGCTTGGTCCTTTTGACCTCCCTCTTGTGACATAAGATAAAGACTTCCCCCTCCTTCTCTTACAGAAAGCCTGGAAAGTAGGTTTTTATGATGTGCTGTCTGGTCTTGCAGTAAACAGAGACATTTCTTGAGGATTTTAGAGTCATCAGCTCCAGTTCTGAAGAAAGATACAGTTGTTTAGCACTTTGTAGGATAAACTTCTCTTAAGAGTACAGGTGCAATAAGTCTGCATGTCCTATGACAGAAGGCTTGAATGCAGAGTTTTTGTGTCAAAATGACATCAGAAAAGGCTCTAAGTCCCAGAGAGGTAACTGCTTATGACAAGTAGAAAAGTCTCACCTGCAGAATAGGTGCCAAGAGCTCATGCTCTTTCCAAGGCTGTTTTGTTATTACTGGATCCTGCAGTATTCAGTGAAATGGCTCCGTGAATATTCTCCTACAAAGACTCATGCAAGCTTCTTGCACACAGCCCATTTTTAAATTTTTTTTTTTTTGCAAGACCTACAAAAAAAGAGAGAAAGAACATGCTATCAAGCACCACCAAAACCTCTGGGCTGTTATGGATTGTGGGAAGGTTTCTTGCAGTCTGCCAGAATCCATGCTGAGTGCCTGGGGAGCTGAAAACTGCTCTTGTCCTGTGATAAGGGCTTAACATGAAGCAGGCTCGGCTGGAGGCACAACAACTTGTGTTGAACCAGCACTGCCAAAATGCCCCTTATACACAGCATCAACTGAAGTGACATCAAAAACTCTCCTGCCCTATAACCTAAGTAAAGAATGTGAGTTTAATGGGGAAATATACATTGAAAAGTATAACTGAGATCAAGACATTGTGTGCCTGGAACCAGCAGGCTGTACCTCACAGTTTCTCAAGTTTTGCCTTGGGCCTGGTCTAGATGTACTTCTGCACTAGTAAAACACAGCAAGTGCAGTAAGTGTTTACCCCCTTTGAGGTTACCATTTCATCTGGTCTAATAAGATCCAGCTTTAATTTATGTGTGTAGCTGTGCCTGTGAGAGGCAGGAAGAACACACCAGCTGGGGAGGAAAAAGGAAAAAAAAAAAATATTCCTGGGTACCTACCCAAGGAGTTAATGCATTGGGGCATATGTGAAGGAGTTAAAACACTACGCAGGTACAGATCCTGTGGCAATTACAAATGTTATTGAAATAAAAACCAGAAACAGGAAGCCAAAAAACAGGTCCCTAAGGCAGGCATCTGTCTTAAATGATATCATTTGTCAAGTTTCCAGCATTTTGTGGTTGTGAACACAAAAAGAAGTTCTGTGTTACACTAAGGACATTACATACTCATTAGTCGGAATGTTCCTGAAGTACATAATACAGGATTTTCATTTAATAAGAAGCAGCTACTTGCAACTGCGTTGCACATAAAATAAATTCTGGGCACGCTAATTGCCATTCAAGGATCTTCTACCTAATTTTTGACAGGTTTTTCTTCCCCTCCCCCCTTAGACTACACTGCATAGATTGTAAGCAGATTCTATTGCTAAAGTTTTAAAATTTTTGGAGAATATTTTCTTATTTCTGAAATCTGAATTTCTTCAGTCATGAATTACGAAGGTTTTAATGCAGATATTAAAGAATAAAAGAAAAAAACCCAAGTTATCTACAGGAATATTGTAGCAAGAAGTGGTGTAGTAAGAAGGCAAAAATACATACACATACATATACATATACACATACACATACACATACACATACATATACATATACATATACATGCGTGTCTCTTGGTACAATAACTGCCCCAGTCATCCCCCCTTCTTGAAGAACAAACCTAGCTTTAATTAATTGCTTTAGTTCCTCTATCTGAACACTATTAGTGCATTAGTTTTAACTAATATATAAGCTTCCCCCTCGCTGCCCTGCCAATGACCTTAAGCTTCACATGGTAGGAAAGCCACTTGCTGTAGAATAGAAAAGTAATTTATCCACCATGATTGTTCAGCCCTGGCCCCTCTGTAAAACAGCAACTGACAATTGTGCTGTGTTATGGATGGTACATTTGTGGTGTGTACAATAGTGTGCAGAGCATCAAACTCACTTCCCTGAACACTGCCGGCAGCATTTGAAAAGTGATCATAGAGAGAAGCGACCACTTGCTGAGTGATGTTCCTCCATTTCCAAATTTTTTTTTCCAAGTAACTCCCCCCTTTTTTTTTCTGAAAAGAAAGATCAGTGTTTCTCAGCTTAAGAGCAGTATGTAGTTTTCCATTCATAAAAGTATGTCATAATAATAACAATGAAAAAAGAGGTTACATTGCTTTTATTTTACCTGGGATTTCCCTGCTTCTTTCCACATTTCAGCATTTAGCATATTCCCTCAAAACATAATAAATTTCTATTCTGTAGCTTAAGGGATCCATCAGTTAAAATGTTAGTCTTTCATCTTTATTACCCTCCCATTAAAATGAAAGAAACCGGGACACACTTCAGTTTAGAAGAAGCAATTTAGTTGGTAATGTCCTTACTACTCAAGTCTTTACAAAGAGAGAAAGTGCATTATTGCTTATATTTCACACATCTATCTGCATAAGAAGCAACTAAAGCTTTCAGACACATATGATATTAAATTTAATAATATTCTTTGATTAGATTATTTTATTACAACATTTTTCCATTACTAGTCATTTCCCGTACACATTTACATTCATAAAACCTGGAGGTTTTTCTTTGTTTGTATGTGTTTATATGTATTCATAAAGCAAGGAAAAGATTTTCTGGTTTGCTATAGCTGTTAGATTCGAAAAGAACAGATTAATAACTAGCCACCACGTAGGACTAGGTTTTCTTGTACACTGCACCAGTAACCCTTTGCTATAATGAGGACACAAAGAGGCTCACATCAGGCTGCTCCTCTTCTTCATAACTCAAAAGCGTCACAGTGGCAATAGCCTCTAGTGCTATTTGTCTTTAGTGCAGTTGTGACACTTCGGCATGATCCATAATTTGGCAGCTATTTACCGTGACATTTCCCTTCAGTGCAGCCATAACATTCAGTGAAGCCATTATTTGGTTCCATTTACCATATAAATTGTATTGTCGTGCATGCATGCTAGCAGCTACATTAGGTACCTGAAAATGAGTAAATCTTGTAAAATAGATACTAACAGCTATTCAGCAGAGAAATTTCTTTACTCCTCAGACAGAAGTAGGAATATATATAATATCTGCAAACACTACTGCAAACTTTTCCTTGAAAGATTTCAATTATCTGTATTTACATGACACAGCAGTTATTCATATCCACTTACTAAATATACACTGTATGTGCATATACATTGCACACATTTGCACGCATACAAACATACAGCAAACTACTGCTTGGTAAAAACCCAACTTGATTCAAAAAGGTATTAGGAGAATCCAGCATAGCAATTAAGTAGGAAGCATATCTGTAAAATGTGCTGAGGGTTGCAAGCCAGGAGAGAGCGAGTGAGTACGTGTGTGTCCGTGTGCGCGTGCGTATGCACACATGTGACAGACTCAGGAAAAAAGCCAGCTCTTCATCTAGTTCTTTGTTGTTTTTCCATGGAAGCATATGTGTGTAGGGAAGGGAAATTCGGTTATTAGCCTCAGCAAACAATGCCAGATTCCTCTGTAGCAAATTCATTTAGAAAGGTAAAATTAGGATGTAGTGCTAGCAACCACATCTCAATGAGCTGCTATTATTAATAGTATTATTATTTAAATCCCTGCTCTCTACATATAGTATACTTAGTACTTCCAAGGCAAATGTATTATTATTTTTAATCATTTAAGTCCCCACTGTGCACACAGCTTTTAATACACCTTTTTTGCAAGCATATTAAGTGTATTGTTATTAATCCCTTGCTGTGACTCTACAGTATTTCTTTTCCTTGTATGTTCAATGTCCTATCATCATTTAAACCTCTCAGTGTGTGCATGCCATATACATTTTCCAAGGCATCTAATATTTAAACATTATTTAAATCCATCATATCTTACTTATTCAAAGGCAGCCATGCTCCCACAACTTTAAGTTTGCAGAATGTACTTTTAAATAAACAGAAGTTGGGCTTTTTTCCCCCTGCTGCAAGACAAAATTTATTACGAAACTCATCAAAAAGGCCTTATCTGCATGTTAAGAAATACTCTTCACCCTCTCTGCATTGATAATGCTCTCTTACAGCAATTTGAAGCATAGAAGTTGTATCTTATAAACAAAAATTACTTCTTCGTTCCATATTCATTCATGGAAGAGTTATCATGTTGACCCTGAGCTACCCCTTCAGCTTAACATAAACATTTGATGAAAAATACAAGCCCAATGACCATAGCCTAACCTAAACACCAGAAGGGCTACGAAATTTGTACACTGGCTATCCAAGTTATGCATACAACAAAAGTAATCCTTTTATTAATGCTGTGATCAGTATGAAAGTGCTAAACAACAATCTGAAGCCAAAATTAAAATGAACAACATTTCATATCTGAATATATATATGTGTGAACCCTCCAAAGGTCCCTCTCCTCCCCCATTTTGATCAGTGAAGAAGCCTGGGGCAGTTGCATTATGCAATGTTATATATGAAGTAACATATTAAAAAGAAAGTAGAATGTATGTCCAAACAGAATCCAGTTACAGGAGGAATTTTCTATGACAAAAACATATGGAATTCACTGCCTCAGAAACACCAAATCTATTGAACTGACAGTGATCAACACATCTGAAAGTTGGGCCACTTGGAGGGCTTTGGTCTTTGCAGGAATTTGATTCGAAAAAATTGTTACTCATGCAACTCTTCTGTACATATCACAGATGTAACCAATTGGTTTTTTGTTTGGTTTTTTTTTCTTATTTTGCCACAGTACATCCCAAACAACCTTGTTTTTTTAAGATGCATTTAATGACCAAGGACTTCACTTTGTCCCTGAGCAAGGAAAGACAACACATATGCCTAGGAATAAAATGCTGAGAACTTTGAATGCTCTGTATGGTACTTGAGTGTTGGTATCCTTCTAGCATTCAGCTGGAAGGCCAATATACCTTCCTAATAATGCAAAACTCAAACACAACACAATATTTTTATTATCAGAGATGAAAGAGGAAATATGTTTCTAATAGCAGATCTTACTTAAAACAAAAATGATGGTGGCTTGATGCTCACCTTGAGTAAGAGAGAAAAATGGTCACAAAGGCTCAATCCATTCCACCTTTACCCAAAATCACCAAAGTGAGACTAAACCTAGTAGTCAGGCATGGCCCAAGAGAGAGATAATTCTCCATTGTACACAATTCTTTATGATGCTAATGACATATGTACTAAAAATTTACATTAAGAACGCACTAAATCAAAATTAATAATATTTTTCTGTCAGCATTAATGAATAAAATCTATGTTTTCCTGTGTTACAATCAAAAATGGTGTGTACAGCCAGTCCTGAAAAATGCCCTAAAATTAAGTTTTGGATTTTTTTCTTCAAGCCCTAGCCATTATCAGTCTATCATTATATTTATTATGAGGCATATGATCTTAGAAAATTTCCATCTCTTCACCTGGATACAAATGAATGTAATTTCAAAAGATGTGGCAAAATTGGCCTTTATGATCTTAAAAGTTTGCTATGGAAAAAAAGATGTAGAGCAAGCAGTTTCAAGTATTTTATTGTTCTGGAAAATATTATGCTTCTAGCTGGAATTCCCACTGTATGTACCATTAATAATATTCACTAGGTGAAGAAGAATTTTTGAAACTTTACAAAACCTTTTAACTGAATTTGCTGAAAAATCTATGGCTGAGCATCAGTACGTGTACCAGGTATTGTGACTACAGACCTAAAATGATCTTGCTGCTTGTAAGAGGGCTTCTGCAGAAGCAGTATTTGGTAAAAGTAGAAGTCCCTTCCCATTTGAAGAATGATCAGTCAAATAACTCTAAAAAACAGAATATCTGAAAAAGAGCTAGTCACCAAGAAACATATAATTATGAATAAATACCACAAATATTTAAATAGCTTTAAAAACTTTATTTAATCTTCAAAAAAATATACAGGGCATGAACACACATGAACATGGCTCAAAATCCCATTCCAATAATCTTTCAATGCTGACTAAAGGGGAGACTGGACAATAAACAGTGGAAAATGAAAAGGAGACAAAATGAAAAGGCAACAAAATGAGACTACATTGCAACTTGTAGTTAAAGATTTAAAAGAAAATTGCGCAGTTGTTTAGAGTTATGAAAGACAGGATTAAAAAAAAAAAGTCAAGTTGCTTATATTACTGACATGTCAGAATTGGAGGATAAATTTCCCTGCGTAACCAGTCAAGGAATATTACTATGATCCATGATACAACTGAATTATGATTATCATGTTTGTGACAGAAAATCAAGAGCATTTTTTTCCCAGAAACTTCAAAAGATTAATAGAGCAACCCAAAGATACAACTCTTTACTTATTCTTGTTCTAACAATTTTATTTTTAAATCAGGGAATCAAAATTGCTGAAAGATTTTTTTTCTGAGCTGAACTACAGATGAAGTCTTATCAAATCAGGCTGACAGACTAAATCTGCCTCTGCATCAAGACTTATTCTGTCAAGAACAATGTTCTTGTCTCATGCTAACCTAAGTGACAATATCAAACACAGGCCCATTATGTCCCTGCTACAGCCACTGATTTAAACACTTTTAAGAAAATAAAAACAAACAAACGAAAAAAACCCAACAAACCCATCCCTTTTTATTAACACTTTAATGCTGTTTTTTAATATAATATCCATTACTAAGCTTAAAAAAAGAAATTGTTTCTAGTAAATCTGAGGCATAAAGTGCCCATTTTCTCTCTTCTGATTTATATCATTGTTCTGTTTTTACAGCTTACTGTTGACAGAGTGAGGTAATTCAACTACAATTTTTCCAATGTTTTTTCCCATGTACATGTAATCTACAGCACGGAATACAGATTCCAAGCCAGTGAACTTGCCCTCAGGAGACATGTCTCCAAAGTCCACCTCACAAACCAGGTCTCCTCTTTCATACATCTTGAACAAATGCTGCAGAGCCATTTTGTAGTCAGAAAGGTAATGGTTCAAGAAGAAACCCCGGACGCTAGCAGACTTCTTCAATAGTTTTGCTGGCAATAACTCTGCTTTAACGGGCTGGAGGCCAGTGGGGTTTTGGTAGCCAGCGATAAACCCAATAACTATCAGGCGCCCTTTGATAGCCAAGGCATTGAGAGCCAAGTCAAACATCTTTCCTCCAACAGATTCATACACCACATCCACACCTTCGGGGTAGTCCTTCCTAAGCACAGATTCGACATTTTCAGTTTTATAGTTGATGGTACGGTCACAGCCAATGGATTTCAGAAAGCCACCCTTTTCATCACTGGAGCAGGTTCCAATTACATGGCATTTTGCCTTCTTTGCAAGCTGCACAGCGAACTGGCCCGTTCCTCCAGCTGCTGCTGTCACCAGAACCTTCTGGCCTTCAGACAGGTCTCCCAGCTCTTTCAAACTGAGGTATGCAGTTGCGCCACTTACCATTAAAGTGAGGAACTCGGGTTTCACTGAGGGTAGAGGGACTGCTTGTCTGGCTGGCACAACTGTGTACTCAGCAAAGGAACCTGCTTTCACGTAGGCCACAGCCTGACCCACCGAGTAATCTGCACTAGCACTGAGTCCTAACGCTACCACTTCACCGACACCTTCAAAGCCTATATCAAAGGGGGGCTTAACTGAGGCGTCATATCGACCAGCTGAGTAGTTTATATCAGATGCATTGATGCCGACAAATCTAGAAGAAAACAAAAATGTTTTAAGAGATTTACTCCTTACCAAGTTTTCATCGTATGAGAAACCTTATCAAATTTGTGGGATAAGTACAAGACTTGTTCTAATTATCTGTATATTTGAATAACAAGCAGACTCCAAAGATTACTTTCATCAGACTTCCATAGTTTGCATTCTGTTATTCTAGAATTACAGACAATTTTTCTAAACAAAAAGAAACAACAAGAAGCTGTAAAAAGTAAAACCCAAACCCAAAACAAAACAAAACAAAATCCCTTATATATTCCTTAGGTCCACTTGACCAAGCTAAAGAAGTTGAAAACAAATCTGTAAAAGATTAAAGCGTGAAAATTAACTGACCACTTCATACAAGATTTCAAAACACAGAAGAATGAAACATGCAGAGCAGTAAATATGTGGATTCTGGCAACAAATTTATATTTTTGAATATAATAATACTGTTAATGACTAATGATCATATTAACTATTGATGTCACTTGCAAGGTCATGTTACTGTAGGCAAGTACTTTTTAATTGATGGAGTCACTGCAGCAAATTTGCCTTTTGATGTAGCTAATGTCAATGTTAAAATATTTTTCTTTATATAAATTACTTGCAACACATCAAAACAACCTTGCAGAGAAGGAGTAAAATTGTAAAACTGAATATCAAGTCCTACTGACCTCTAACAGGTGAAAATGGATGGCTTTTTTTAGAGAAAGATAAAGATATACTCATAACTTGATTAAGCTCTAGGAGATAATTCCTAAGACAAAGTTATGATCTAGCTCAAATACAAAGATCTTTTTTTATAGTAACTATGTACACAGGCAAGAAAAAAGAGACTGGGAAAGGTTCTGCTAACTGGAAAATGTAAAAAAGAAACACATGAAACGGCACATGCCAGGACTGTTACTATGTGTGGATGTGACAGCCTAAAAGGTGTACTTGACACCATGCAAAAGCTGCAGAAGTAGGCAAACAGTGCACTTTTCATTGTTGCAGTTATCAACAAGCTCAGCTCATATATGTGTGTAGTTTTAAATTGCTTGCACTAAAACCGCTTTGCTCCTTTTGATATTCTTCATTCTTTACAGCACGGGGAGCTTCAAACTTTCACCAACGTTATTTATAAAAAGACACGTAAGCGTAAACATATCCATGCATAAAATAGGCAAAAGTGACTGTAGCTCTCCGTAATCCTGCCTTTAACTCGCCGCTCTGCCGCAACAAAAAATGCCTACGTCTTGTCCGCAGATAAAAAAATCTTCTATTATCCCGCTCTGCGGTAACTCCCGTACAGGAGTGCTAAAAGATGTATAAAAATTGGTAACGGAGTTGCAGCTTCCCGTGTCCCTCGGGCGCCAGGCGAGACGTGCCGGCGCTGCACCAGCCTCCTCCCGCTCTCACACCCCAACTTCTGGGGAGGGCAGCGGAGGGTGGGAGCCCGGAGAGAGCTGCGCTCGCCCCCTCACCGGCCCCACGGCTTCGCCCAGCCGGGGCTCTCGGTGGCTGCCAGGCCAGCCCGGGGCGCCCGCTGTGCCCCGGCCCCAAGCCGCAAAGGAGGTCCGGGCTCCCCGCTGGGCTCAGCTCGCTGCTCCCGCTCCCGGCGCGCGTCTGCCCGGGCAGGACGCGGAGCAGCCGCGCCCGCGGCTGGGGCAGCGCACCCCGACACGGCAGGCAGCGACAGCAGAACAAGCCCCCCTGGTTTTAAGACCTTCCCCTTCTCAGCGCTGCACGCTGGCGGCCGGAGCACAAAGGCAGGTAGCACAACCAAACGCTCCGAGGACAAAAACTTTGCGTGCGGGGAAGGGCAAGTCGCGCGGGAGGCCGGGCGCCTGCCGAGCAGGGCTCCCGCACACGCACCGCCGCTTTTGTTCCGCAGCCGGAGAGGATGCGAACCCTTCCCCGCCCGGGCCGCAGCGCAACTTGTGCGTGCGGCTGCGGGGAGCGCAACTCGGCGCTGCCCGGGCGCTCACGCCGCGCCGGGCAGGGGATGCGGGCTCTCCGCGGGGCCGGCCGCCAGCTGCCCCCGCACACTCACCCGTGCGCACACTCTCCGTGCGCACACACACAGACACACACACAGACACGCGTGTTCGCACACCCGCTCCCCCCCGTCTCTGCGGGGCGGCCGTGCCACGGGAAATGATGCTCCCTGGGCTTCTGGGTTCATCACTATTAATCAGCGCAGCCCTCCCCCCCTATTTTTTTTAAACCTCCTTTTTATTGTGTGCAAACTCAAAACTCCTGGTCGCGTTGTAAGAGCTTCCCCCTCCCCCCTTTTATTTTTTTAAACAAGATTGTTTAGTCTTAGATTCCTTGCACATTAAAACGATCATACGCACCGTCTGGACTAAAACATAGCGTCTAATTTGCCTTGTCATTCCAGCTGACAGAAGTGAGGTGGTAGGATGTGCGTGCAGTTTCACAGCTTATTTTGCTTTTAAAAGTAGGAAAAAGTACGAATTACAAGTTGAAGATCAGTTTACTAACTTCCGAGACCGACGAAAGTAGAGAGCATGGAAGAAACAATTACTTAGGGTGCTAGTGGGTTTTAAGACACCTTCCAGATATTTTGTGTTGCCTTCATTCACTTTCTTACTTTAAATTTGTGCTTTAATTTAGAAGTTACTAGTTGAGCTTTGCCCCTTTCACCTCAAGATGCAAACCTGAGGCAGGGTGTGAAAAAAGCCTGAGATTGGCTTTTCTCGAAATAATTATGCACATTGAGTCACCCGTTTTATTTATACTAAACAGTGTTGAAACCCCTCGTACTGTTTATTATAGAAAACAGGAGGACACTGCCGGGGGGGGAAGAAATGCTGTTTGTGTACCACAACAAAGAGTGAGACACCAAAAACCAGCATCACAGCCTTAAACACAGACAAAACAAAGTCATCCAAACCAGCACTACGCAAGAAAAACATTATTTAGACCAAACACCCAGCAGGAATAGCCCTCCACTTTTCCCACTGGGACCCATCCCTTTAGTCCCCTGGTTCAAAAACAGAAACTTTCTCAATCCCTCTTACTCCCTTTTCTAAAAACTTTGTTCCCATCTTCCAGCCCAAAAGTAAATTCTTACAGTTACTTTGGCAATGAAATGCATCACTTCATCAATAAAATCTCGAAAATCCTGCAACAACTTTAAGAAGGACCAAACCTCCACAGCCTTAGGCCCTTGTCCTGACACGAAATGGAAAACCCTTGCTTCCACACCCGCCCCTCTCTTCCCCCCCGGAAAACAGGACAAACAGACATACAACACTTAAATGGCTTCACTGAGGATTTATCACCATTTCCCCTCCCCTTTCTCTACTACACAGAGTCAAAGTAAAAAAAAATAGCTTAAATTACATTCTAATTCTGAAAGATTTTTGAGTAAAAGATGGGTTATTTTTTCTGTATAAGAAGTAGAAATAAGAGTTGCTGGCGTAGCTCTCTAAAGCAGAAGAAAGTTTCCCCTAACTGCATCTTATTTTAAAATATCTATCCACACACAGATTTTAATTTCCTACTCCCATAAATCCCACACCAGATTTTATTGTGGTGAATGACGATTGTTTTGCAGGAAAAGCTCAAAGCAATTAATACTATTCATGGGCGTGACTGGGACTAAAATGAAGAAATCTGAAAATGCCCTCTTGGAACCCAAGTATTTCCTTGTTTTGTTTTTAATTGTATGCTTCTACCTATAAGAAAATGTATAGTTGTATTTGAGCTTGGTTGTTTGTTTTCTCAAAAAACTAAATAGTCAGGGACTCATCCCTTCAGGATGGGATAGTCCTTCCCCAGATGACAGAGAGAGGGGAAAACATTCAGAACTTGCTTCTTGCTGCAGCTTGTACACAGTGAATGTTTTACAGTAATGTAATTCTGTGTCTTCTATGATATTCTTCAGAAAGGAACAGTAAAGACAGAAGAAATGCCACAAGTAATACAAAATGTATGAACTCTACATCTAGACTTCATCACTCACCTCTTCTTCCCCTTCATCCCCACACAGGCATGTGTACCAGTAGAGGAACATGTGTGTGACAGGCTGATGTGTTAAAGCCCAGCAATTGCCTGCCTGAATCTGTGGACCAGCTCCTGCCTTTAGCGTGGTACGAGCCCTTTTACCATGAAGTGTGCATGTCCCACGAGCACCCAGGAGCCCACCCAGCAAAAGGAGGGAGGAGAGGGAGATGGGAAGAGTTACATTGAAAGCTGTTAAAAAAAAAGGAATAAATTTTAAAAATTTACAGGAGGGCAGGCAGGGGAGCTGGATGAGAAAGACTCCAAGTGCATGTGTGGGAGGGAGGGGAGTTGGGAAACAAGGATGTCACTCAGCCTTGCATCACCCAAGTAGAGTACTTGCTACTTGTATCTCAAAGTCTTTTGACCTCTTCCACAGAAAGGAATTTAACTCCAGCCGGATGGCTGCTGCACGCCATTACTGTTTCAGTCATTAGTGGATGCAGCAACACAGTGTCTTACACTTCCGAGGTCTGGAGGGAATTTGGGTCTCAGAAATCCCAGTGGGAGATGTCAGCATCGAATTAAAGCGCCACATCAGCTTTCTCGTCAGCTCCTGGAAGAACTCCTGCTCTTTCTCCTTATCACTTCTTTGCCCTGTATTTGTGTGTTGCATATGGACACATACATGTCATACATACATGTCACAAATATGCACACAGTCACACACTGCCCTAGCAGACCTCGCAGCACTGCTCTCAAGCCAACTTAGTGCTGCTTAATACATTTAAACTCCCACGGCGAACACGGCAAACTATTTGCTACTACGATTCCCTTGCTTGACAAGAACCTGAGAGCGCTGCTCTCTCCCGTGCCAGCCAAGCAGTCTGCTCCAAAGTTCCCGGAGTTTCGGCTTCCCCTCGTGAGCAGAGAAACCCCTGAACTTCAACAGACTTAGTTTTACGCAAGGAAGGACGGCGTCTAGGAAGGAGGCACCGAGAACAAACAGGTTTTATGGAGACAGCTGTGGGGGGAGGCACGTTTGGTCCTCGGAGTCTTCATTTCACGGCGAGCTGGTCACCGCGCCGGACGTGGGATTTACGGTGCATTATGCTAAGCAAAATGTCACCTCCTCACATTTCGCCCGACACGGCTCCTCGCTAAAAGCCACCAACAACAGCGGGCCCGCGTCCTGCGAGGGAGGCCGCGGGCCGCCCTGCCCCCTCCGCTCGGCGCGCAGGGCTGGGGGTGGTGCCGGGGCTGCCCGGGCGGCGGGCCCGGCCGCGGCCTCCCCGGTGAGTCACGGCTGCGCGGGGGCGAGGCCGGAGAGCGCCGTGAGGGGCAGCGGGGCCGCGCCGAGAGACAGCGGCCGGGCCAGGCCCGCCCGCGCAGCCGGGGCGCTGCGCGGGTGCGCCGGGGACACACTCATGCCCCGGGCACGACGTGCGTGTAACGAGCTCGGGCAGGCCCCAGGGAGGGGCCCTGCGAGCGCTTCCGCCGTCTCACTCCTTGCTCCTTGGCACTGCCCGAACATAACACTCGCCTCTTCCCCCCCTCCCCCGCCCCCCCTTTGGCACAGGGGCCCTGGGGTGTTCTCTCTTCCTTCGAGCAGGCGCACGCCGGGAGCAGCGCGCACAGACAGACAAACACACACAGCCCCGCCACAGGAGGAGGAAGTGTCACCCCCACACACGTGGATAAAGGTGACAGAGCTGTAGCACCAGCCGTTCAAAACAACAACAATAAAATGAAATTAACAGTCGCCAGATGGCGGCTGGTACAACTTTGGAGCCGGTCTCCGAAGTGAGGAGAGAGCAGGCCACAAGGCGCCAGGAGTCGGCGGGGGCGCGGGGCCGGAGCGCGGGGGGGCGGGCGGGGGCTCACCTGTTCCTGACCAGGAGGTCTCCGTCTCCCGGGAGTGGCACGGGCGAGTCCTGCTGCAGGGTGACCGCTTCCCTGAAGTTTTGGCTCAGCTTCGTCACCACCAGCTTCTTCATGGAGCTGGGGATGGACGAGCCCTGGAAATCCAGAAACTGACGGGAGTAGGACATGTCCAGGATGGGCCGCGACCAGCTGCCGCCGAAGGACCAGGCAGGAGCTGCGGCGGCGCAGGACGGCTGCTGCCGCCACCACCACCGCGCTGCCCGGGAGCTCAGCGAAGCGCCGCTTTTCGCGCTAAAACTCATGCCCTGCCTCGGCTCTCCTCTCCCGCCCCGCTCGGCAGAGCTCCGAATGGGATTCTCCAGGCAGCTCGCAGGACGCGCCGGCAGGAGAAACTCCCCGCTCGCAGCTATGTGTGTACGTAAACAGAGCCCCAGAGCAGCAGGCTCTCCCTCCCCTCCCAGCCGGCCCCTCCGCCGCACGGAGACGCCGCCGGAGGAGCAGCGGCAAGATGGTCCCCCTGCAGCAACCGCTCGTCTTCTGCCGCCGCGGGCACTACCGAGGGGCGAGGCCGGCCCGCTCCCGCGGCCGTCCGTCCCGCTAGTCCCTGCCTGCCTGCTCTGCCTTGCCAGCCAGGCAGGTGTGCGGCGGGCCGGAGTATCTCCTAAAGGAGATGGTGGTGGTGGTGGCTTTTAATTTGCACCCTGCCTCTAACTAAGAGGTTTAAAAACAGGCGAGGGGGAGAGGGGAGGGTAGACAGACGGACAGAGAGAAACGCCTCGGATTAGCCCCCCCACCCCGTTCTTTAGTTTACAAAAAGAGGGTATCTCCCTACCAAAAAAAAAAAAAAAAAAAAAAAAAAAAAGAAAAAAAAAAAAGGGGAATAATAATAATTAAAAAAAAAAAAAAAGAGTAGGAAGAAAGCACGGTAAATTATCGGCCAGGAAAGGTTAGAGAAGTGGGGAGAAGTTGCAGCTAATCTCCTAATGTTGTTATTAGCCGCCGCCGAGGAGCCGCTGCCCGCGGGCGGACGCCCCGCCCCTTCCGTGCGAAACGTTTCACTTCCTCGCAAGGTGCTACGAATCAACCCCGAGACGGCGGCGGCGGCTCCGCGCCTGCCGCGGGAGGGGATTTAAACGGGCGAAGCTCTTCCCGCCGTCGCCGTCCTGCCGGGAGGGGAAGGGTAACAGGCTGCTGTCAGTTTGCTTGGGTCGCAGGGGTTTCCCCCGATCCCTGATACTGCCAGAAAATCTCGCCCTCCCTTCCCCTCCTTGCTTCTTTCTTTCTTCTTAGAAAAAAAAAAAAAAAAAAAAAAAAAAAAAGAAGAAGAAAAATTAGTCATCTCTCTCTGTAGGTTACGTTTGGGTGAGGGAACCTGCGTAGGGAATCAAGTGGGTGAAGGGACCGAAGTCAGTGTTGTTACAGAGCCACCAATCCCAACTTGGTACAACTGCGTGGAGAAAGGCAATATAATAGAGATGTTGCATTGATGTCGCGTGTAGTTCCCAGAATTAACTCCATCCTACCAGTATAAACAGCTCAATGCTTAATTGTGCGGTAATAAGAAGAAAGAAAATCCCCTTCTGCCCGAAAAAGAACAAAACTGCAGTTCCAAGTGCTTTCCTTTAGGAATCAGCTGGGTAGTTTTTATTTGCTTTCTTGACTTTAAAAAAAAAAAAAAAAGGGAAGAACCCTTCTGTTCTCGCAGCTAACATTATATAAATCCCCAGACACATACTGTGCAAAATGTATTAGCAGTATGTTTCATATGCTGCAGTTCTCGCTCTGCAATCTGTTGGTATTTTAAAGTAAGGATGAACTGTAATCTCCCATAAATCATTTTTAATTCAATGCTGAGTAGACGTGTGCCACGGCGAAGTATCAACTCCTGCCTGCCTCTTTTTTTTTTTCTTTCTCTTTTTAAGTTTGCTGGAAGAAGACCTTTGCTGAAGTTAAATCAGCACATGCGTCTTGCGCAGCACTTCAGCAAGTGGATTATAATAACAACCCCCTCAACGCGTGTCTCACATGAGGAATCTTTTATGCCGTGCTGTATTAAGACTTTTTTTTTGTCATATTGTTTAGCTCTGGGAAAGGGAAAAAAATGAAAACAAAGCAATTAAAAAGATTGACAGGTATGGGTTTGTGTGAGACCTATTTGTAATTGTCAGGGTGACGTGGGCAAGAGGAGGAGGAGTAACAAACTGAAGCAGGAAAAGCAGCTCGATGTGTCTGTCTATCAGTTGAGACTGTCTGAGAGCCCTGGGATCCGAATGTGTGTTATATTTCAGTGAAAAGAGAAGAGAGGGAGAGTGGATCTCTTTCTCTCCCAGGAGTTTGGGGGGGGGGGACAGTTCACGTTAATCTGTCCCACTCAGTGAATGTCTTTTCTTCCTTCCCCCCTCCCTCTCTGCACACACTCTCCGGGGTTTTTCTTGGTTTTGGCAAATTTTTTGTGTGTGTGTGTTGTTTTTTGTTTTTTGGGTTTTTTTTTTTTTTTCTTCTGTTGCAGATCGAGATCAGCAAAAAAAAAATCCATGATAAAAAATGTGTTTGCATTATATTTAGTAGCAGAAGAATCTTCGATTTGTGGAAGAGAAAAAAAAGGGAGAGCAAGAGAGAAAAGTAGTCCTCTCCGGTGGTGACACTGTTTGATCTGTGACTGTTTGGAAGGTGGAGGAGTGACTGACATTTCCCATCCGGTGTATATGTATGTATGGGGGCTTTACTCCTTTTTATGATTTGCTTCCTTGCTCTTAGACTAAGTGCTGGGAGGAGAAGGAGAGACTGGATCGACCTCGTTTTTTGCACAATGAACAAACTATTACCAACGCAATAAAAAACCAAACAAACAAAAAACCCCCCAACAACAACAGCAACAACAACACACAAATCCACGAGCTTGAAACAAGCCAGCGAGCGAGCGAGAAAGTTGCGCTTTGAGACTCTTTGATCTCGGAGAAAGCCTGAGAGGGGGGGAGTGACTGAATTTACCGTCTCATCGCCGCCGCTTGCTCGGCTCTCCACCGCGAAGGAGGAGAAGAAGACGAAGAAGTGATTAAGGAAAGGAGGGGGAGAAGGGGAGAGAGAAAAAGGAGGAGAGAAAAAAAAAAAGGAACGAAAGAAAGATAATGGATTTGGGCTACAGATTGAACTGATCAAATCTTATTTATTTTGCACATCTCCACTGGCATCTTCCCTGCTGCTGCTGCTGCCGAGAGGACTGAAGAGCTTTGTCTTATAAGGAACTTAAAAGAGAGAGAAAGAGAGAGAGAGTGTGTGAGAGAGAGAGGGAGGAAAAATTAACCTTGTAAATGAAAACATTTCCTAAGCAAGTTTTTGGAGTGGCGGCGGAAATTGGCATCCCTGTCACCAGTCTGTGGCTTGCCTCATCCCACACCCCACCTTCCCCCCCGCCCCGCGCACCCCGCTCGCCGCGCCGGGAGCTGACCCGGGGGGGGAACCCGGACCGGGCGAGAGGAGAACCCGACCAAACTTTTTCTCCTTCCTCCCCCCCCCCTCCTTCCTCCTCCTCTCCCTCTCTCCCATTCCTCCCCACCCTCCCTCTCGCTCTTCCTAGGCAGAATTAGAAGTTGAATCCGCTTTCTTTTCTCCTTCCTCCCCCTCCCTCCTTCCCTCCCTCCTTCCTTCCCCCCCCCACCCCCCCATATTTTATTTTATTTTTTTATTTGTGTGTGTGCGTGCGCGGCTGTGTGTTTGTTTCTGCATGAAAAGAGGGGGATCGGAAGAGGAGTCCTGCGTGGAAACTCTGCGGCGGCGGCGGGCGGCGAGGCGGCGGCGGCGGCGGCAGCAATGCCGCGGAGAAAGCAGCAGGCACCCCGGCGCTCCGCAGGTAACACCCTCCGCCTCCCGCGCTGGGGTGCCGCGGGCACGGCAGGGGAGGGGTTAACCCGCCGGGAAGCATCGCCGCGGGGGGAGCGGTTCCTCCAGCCCTGCCGCAGATTTAAAACACCCCGCGTGGCTGCCTCCGGGGGTTTGGGGCTTGGGGCGGAGGGGGGGGACACGGGGAGGGGGTGAGCAGCACCTCGGTGGGGAAGAGACAGGGGCTGTAGTTTGTACTTCTTTGTACGCGGGAGCTGGAGGGATCGGCGTAGTTCTGAGGTGTGTCACGCCGAGCCTGACAGCCTCCATCCTCTCCGCCGTTGCCAACACGTTTAAAACTAGAAACTTCATTTTGTTGCAGTCCTGTAATCTCCGCATGCGGGTCCGCGTGTGCGTGTGTGCGGTGCCCAGGGCAGCGCCGGGGAGGGGAAGGAGCTCCGCCGTGCCAGGGCAGGGATGGTCTGCTTTAAAAGTGTGTCAGACCGTATCCAGGCTGAACCTGACACTCGCGAAACAAAAGTCAACAAAATGGGACACAGCGAGGCATCTGGCCAGTGCATTTCACTGGAAAACAGCAGCCTTTAATGTCACGTTGAAGAGGCTTTTCTCCCCCCCTTTTTATTACCTCTAAAGATGTCTTTTGATCAGGAAAACAGAAGGCAGTGATAGTG
>NC_080633.1:95301776-95334276 GCF_027579445.1 Ammospiza nelsoni | reverse complement strand
TCCTTAAGGGACATTAGAGTTTTTCTTTATGTTAAGGCTTTAAGGATATCTGTAACCAAAGGGTCAATGCAAAGAACAATCAGAGAATTCTAGACTGTGTAAATGTCTACGCAAAATTGTTCAATACATAGAGTTTGTATGGAAATTTATTCTTTCAGGTATACTAAATATATTGTAAGTATGGGAATATGCTTGAAAGAATAAATCTGAGCAGTTGTCTTATTCAGTAATTTAAATAACTAGCTTTTAATTTTAAGGAATTTTTATCATAGCAGCAGTTGGGCTTAAAAATGACAACAGATTATTTTGAAGTATTCCGAAAAACAGCTTGCAAGTATATGACAATGCTAATTTCTTATTTGAACATTAGACATGTGCTTGTCAGCTGATCCTTATACATGTAGACAAGATACTAGAACTGGAGATGGCAGATTTTTTATGATAGAAAATTCAGCTTTCGAACAACCGCCACCAATACTTTGGATTTTGTGTGCTATATTTTATAACATGTGGAATGTGCAAGGTGTGCATTCGGGTTGCTACCTCTATTTATAGATGTGTTTTCATGTTGTTGATTGACTATATTAATTTTGTGTCATAAATTAAAACTAGTCAATAATGGAAACAAGACTTGTAATTATCGCTCTTCAGATTTATATGTGGCATATTAGTCCAATTTTGAGTTTAGTGATTGGTTTAGGGCTCCATCAGTAGAGCACCTGGTTGGAAATCCTTCTCTTTGTGGGAATACAGTATCTAAGATGAATTTCTAGCTTAGTATACTTGCTACTTAACACTGAGCTCCATTTAACTGATTATAGATTCTGTATTTTCACAAATGCCAGACTTAAAAAAAAAAAAATCCAACCATAACTTATATACCTACCCCCTTTTAGTTCTTGGAGCAGGCCTGCTACCCTAACTCCGTATTTAACCTTTAATTTGTTTTTATTTTTCTTTTTCATAGTGTTTCATTTCTTGGTTTGCTCATTTGTTCACCACAGTGCTGCAGCACTAAGCATTTTATTTTAGCTGATGGACTTTTTTTTCTTCCATGGCTATTATGTCTCTGTGAAATTTAAAGCTAATATGAAAAAGAAGCTTCCTTTCCATTCTGAAAAAACCTAGAATTGACTTAATTATTTTAGATTTCTAGCATTTCTATTTCTCGGTGAATTAGAGTGGAATACAGGATTTCTTTATTATTGTGATTGCAGTGCATGATGCAGGAAAATAGCCAAGTAGAATCCCTCTAAGCTAATAGTCACAGTGCTGCTTATCATTGTCTCTGTTTTCTTCTATACAGCAGGACCAGTTTTGACCACCAAAATAATTAGTAACTATACAAATGTCTAGATTGGTAGTGTAATGTTTTTGCTTTTTAAGATAAGCCACAGTTTTAGTTAATTTTTTAAATGAATTTTTTTCCTGATTTAAAAATACTTGTTTCATACTCAGGTTTTGTGGTTTTTTTGTGGGTTTTTTTTTTTTTTCCTCCTCCCTCCAAACACTATTATTTAAATGTACAAAATGAAAGGTAGCGAACAAAAAGAATGAATAGCTTCCAGACTGGGCTTGATCCAAAGCCCAAAAGAAGTATGTGAAAGAGTATGCCATTGACTTTCATGACACAGGACTTGGGCCATCATGTCCTACAGACATGTAGTAAGACTTTTAACGTATTTTCTTAAATTTTAAAAATCAATTATTTATTATTTGTAAGTAACCTCTATTACTGAAATCAAAATATGTGAATTCAATGCAAAAGTGTGAATATGAATTTTGACATCCAGTTTTCAAGTGCTAGTGTTTGTGTTTTTGTTTGTTTTCAAGTAAAAATATATTTAAATTATTATTTTTAGGTAGATACTGTTAAGACAGTACAACTGACCAAATAAAAGAAGGAGCTCTTTGTGAAATGGTTAATAATGGTCTTATTGGCAAATCATCACTATTGCAAGTGTCATAGTTACAGCTCAGCTTTAAAGTATATGAATTTAGAACCTAACTATTGTGACTAATATTTATTTCAAAGTACAGAATGTGTCACAGCAGTAGGGCATCCTATTATTAATGCAATAAACTCTTGCTGTTGTAATTTTTGGTATGAGGTTGCTTTGCTCAAGTTCACAGCTATATAAAAGTAACAGTGAAACATGCCTTTTTTCGGCTGGATCTTGCTGTAACATGTGAAATGACTCGTTCCCAGGAAGAGCCATATGGACAAGTTGTTCCATATTAAACTTACTACAGTATAACTTGGAGTTGGCCTTGTATGCTATAAAGTCTCTGGTTAAAACACCAATTTTAAAGAGTGTTTTCAATTCTCTTTTACTTTTTAAATCAAATCAAGGCAAGCCATGGCTTTTCCAAGTAATGTATTCAGGTTGGAATTTCTTTATTTGAAAGAGTTCATGAATTCTTACCTGCTCTTTCATCACTATGATGCTGATGCTTTGCAAGGATCATGTCTGGGTCTTGCTCTATTTAAAATATGCTTTGCACTGCATGCAATTGCATACTACATTACATGAATCTACCACAGTTTTTTTTCTCTGATGGTGCCAGCTTATACTCCAGATCTTAATTTCACTGAAGGAATTTGCATAGATCCCACTTACTTCAAATGTAAGAGTAAAAGCTGCAGAGGAGTCATGTTAATGCAGGCAGATTTGTGCAGAATATGATACATAGCCAACATGTTTTCTTCATGTTTCCTTTGTTTTTTGCCCTCAAAGAGGTACCTGCTGCTGCAAAGGGGCATTGCAGTAGCTCCCAAATCAGGAACATTCACTTTCTGCACTTGCAATAGATTTTTTTTTCCCCCTACTCTGAAAGTCACTACTGAAAAGCCTTTCTGAAATAAAAGAACAAACACAAGAATATTTCAGGATAATCTCTTTTTACCTTAGCCACTGGTAGGTGAAAGGAAAAACATCTATGCATTTTCAAAACAAAATGAAAAAACAATCTTTTCTGATAAGTTTTGTGTTTTAAGTGGCCTTTTTTCAGAGAGAGGGAATTCCCTAGCCTCAGTTTATATTCACTAGAATATCAGTATCTTGTGTAAGCTTGAGTTCTGTCCTTTTTGTTTTGGCAGTGTTTTCCAGTTGAAAAGAAGAGTGAAGTCCCAGTAGTCTGCCTTTTCCAAACCTCTAGTTTGTAGTTGTACTTATCATCAATATTGCAGGCCCTGACACTCTGCAGCACTGTCACTGTATATACTGTGAAGGCAGTAAAAATGAGCACTAATCAATCTTTCAGGGAGAAGCAATGAGCATTAGAAGGCCACTATCCTGTGACTAAACACACCCCTTTTATGGAGTGTTGGTGCTAATAAAGGACAGCTTATTACTGAGGCAGAGACCAAAGCTTGGGTGAGGTCAACCATGACTGGCAGTCATCAGTCATTCTTAATGATACTTTTTCCCGTGCTTTCTAAGGGATTCTGAGCAGAGTGCAAATCATTCGGGGTCATCCATAGTTCATGTACCCACAGATGGCAAAGGTTTTGAAAGACTTTAGTTTAAACTTGGGTGTCTTTTTTTTTTTAAATGTTACTCAAGTAGGCAAAAAACCTCAAACAAAACAGATTTTTGCTCGTTTGGAATGTATTTTCTTTCACTCTAATAGATGTTTTACACACTAGAGTGCTTGTGCATTATAAAGAACTACATAAATTTATTTTTATGACGTCTGTCTTCTTTAATTATTACCTTTGATGTCTATTGGTGACTAAAGAGAGCTTAACAGGATTTCTCTCCCTTCTTAAATTTCGCAAAGTGAAACTCAGCCAGTCCCTGACAGATGTCTGTTCCTCACCTTCAGGATTATTTTATAAATCCCTTTCTGATGAGCGGAAGTGTCAAATCAAGGACAGGTCATAAAGTAAAAGTATAAACCTTTTAAAGGGAGACCTTGGTAATATATAAACATTTTGCACACTATCTGAAATTTTATGGTCTTTAAAAATGATATTTTAGCAATAGGAAGGCAAAAGTTTAAAACACCAGGCAGTGTGCACATGTTTTTAAATACATGCCATTCCCTTGCTCCTTATCTTTCTTTCTATAGTCATATTTTACATGTTTTGAGAAAATAGCTGTACTCTCTGTAGGGGCTGTCACTAAAGTTTGGGTTTCAAAGGGTCTCCCTATTTCATTTACTTTGAAATTTGTGCTCTTTTGAGTCGTTGTTTTTAAATTCCTCAATTAAGCACTCTCTGCACCACCTTGATGTTGGTGAGTGGGTATATTGCTGCTGTGATCTAGACAACTGCTGTCATTTTCAGATGGTTGAGATTAGCTGAGATTTTACTTGAGCGAAACTGTTAGTTTATTTCTAAAAGCTGAGGTAAACTGGATTGTTTTTTGGGTCTACTGAGAAGTACACAACACTATGCAAAGAAATATTTTATAGTAGTTTATATATTTATAGTACATTACTTTATAATGCAAAAATCCTGATGGCAGTTTGGAGGGCAAGGGAATGTGTGTGGTTAAATGTATATGCATACATTTATGCATATGAAAGTATAGAGACTTAAAAAATTGACTATACCTGGTGGTGTAATTTTTACTGTTACAGATGACTTGTATTTTATTTTCCTCTTTGTACTGTTGAAAAGCCAAACATGTACAGCATATGTAAACTGAAGAATGCACTTTCGCTTGATTAACATCTAAAGCTGATTTCTTTCCTGGTGTGTCTGTACAGCACCGAGCAATATAGGACCTGTCCCATGTAGAAACATTTAAAAGTTTCCATATTTTGTTGCATAAAGTGGTAACATACTGGGGGGAAGGGGAACAAGGTAAATACTCCTTTTAAAGGTCAAAGGGGGTTTTTACTGCAGTGTTTGTGGCTAGGGAAATTGTCTGATGAAGTCCTTCATGGGTTGATGATGTGAATGTTTTCTTTCCTTGTGTCTTTTTTCTGTCCTGCTTAAAATCTCAAGTCAGTTGAGCGATACCACAATTAACACGCCGCGTCCGAAGCTTCAGCAGAGTTAGTTAGACAAGTTATTGGCGAACCAGCGTGCATCACTGGAAATGATGTAAAACATATGGAAATTACTGACTGACAAACAAACATTTATACAGTGTTCAAGCTGATAGCAGTGCTCATCAAGGCCTGAACTGGGGAGGCCTGTTGCACTTTTGTGAGCCCCCATCCCCATGATGCTCTCCAGTAATTGCTGGTGAAAATACGAGTGGTGCTAGAAGGCAGCTTACCTGGTGCAAGGAGCCTGCACCAGCAGCTGGCTTTGTGCAGGCACAGAGGTGCACCCATGTGCAGCCCAGTGCTAGGTCAGAAGCTGGGGCTGCCATTCATCCAAGAAATAGCCCTGTTCTGGGCTGTGTGTATCACATGAGACCTTTAATTTTCAGTTACGTGGAGTTGTGGATGGTGAGGAGGAGGTGTGAAAGCATCTACATGGGGAAAAAGATGGTGAAACTCACATCCTGTCACCGCTGGCTTGCGGGCCTGCAGAAAGCCTAGGCTAGCCTTGTAGGTCAGCTGAACGTGTAGGCGTGACATCTTAGTGCTCTGTGGTGCTAGTTCTCTCCTTGGTCAGGGAATGAAAGTCACCTTTGGGTTCAGTGTCCATCCTGTTCCCCCATGGGTAGAGTATAAACAAAACCCCAGAGTGTTTGTGTGCTTGCATCTCAACAAGGTGAGGCTTGAGTTCAGCCTTTCACACGGGCGTAATGCTTGGATTTAGATACTGCATCCCTTCTCCCTCTCCTCCCTCTGCCACTCTGTACCCTCCTTGTGTTTTTAGATGTTTGGTTTTTTCTTCCTATCTGAAATCCTTTATTTTGTCTTTACAGTCTGGTTGAATAGGAATCGTTTCGTTTATGCAGCTTTGTGCTTTTTCTCTACAGCTTGTATTTGCATGAATGTGTTGCAGCCTGATGCGAGTTCATTCGATTAAATAAAATGCTTAAATTGTAATCCGTGCAAAACGATCATATTTGAAACACTTGATGTCTCGGTGAGAATCCATTTAATAGTGATCAGATTTAAATGATTTAACACAGTGGTGGTGGTGGGAGGTGGGGGAGGAAATAGAGTTTCGAGACATTCCTGTATATAAAAAAAAGATTAAACCAAATTCAGATATGTCTCTCTCTCCGCCTTTCCCCCCCCTTCTTTAAGCAGTCAAAAGATATACTGTATCCCCAGTGAAAGGGTGCTTTCAATCCAGTTATCCACTTTACCCAGTCTCAGTTTCCAGAACCTTCCACACCCCCCCTGGTTAAACCACTAAGCCTTTGATTCCTTCCTGATTACACTATGCAAGACATCTATCAAACACTGTCTTATCTGTTTGTAAGGCAGCTCAGGCCTCAGATTTAAGTCATGGGTTTTGGCTACAAGTTGGAGTGTGATTAATAATTGACTAATGTAGCTTTTATTTATCACAGGCTAGCACATTTCACCATTACCGAGTTAATTTATGTTAAGTGTAAGCTGTCGCTCAATCTGTTTTTCAACTTTTTTTTTTTTTTTTAAAATCCTAAGTCTATCTTTCACTTTTTGAGAAACAAAATCCTTACACAGGGCACAGTCTTACTTGGTGCCAAAAAGTTGATTTCCTTTTCAGCGGAGCCATACATCACCGGCCCTCCCAGCTGCAGTGTCAGCCCCTGACAGAATGACATGTGTCATTTATCAAAGGGGCCAGGCCGGGCCTTGGGAAACGCGCACGACAAAGCCTGAGAGAGTTCATTTCGCAGTCCCCTCCTACCCTCTGCGAGCCTCTTGCCAGGAAAGCCTGTGATGTTTCTGTCTTCGCAGCATTACTGTAAGTCCTTCAACCTTCACAGAATTAACCCTCGCTGCCGCCACTGCTGCCGCCAGACCTCCCCAGTGCCGCTGGACCTCCCCTTCCCCTGAGAGCTGCGATGCCCAGGTGCCATCCCAGCCAGCCCGCGTGTGGCAATAACGTGCATCGGGCTGCTCCCTCATCCACTTACCCATTCCTCCTGGAAAGAACTCTTTTTTTTCTTTTTTTTTTAATTCCCATATATTGTGCGCTATAAGAATTAAAGTCCTGCGTTTTTCTACGGCAGGACAAGGTCAAAGACATAAAGAATAAGGTAATAAAGCATTTTAGTCATGAAAAAAAAGATAGCCACTGTCCTGTGCACAGGTAGGGATTTGTGTTTCATGTGTGGTGGTGGATGAGACAATCAGAGAGTCTTCCTTCCGCCTTTAAAATTTCCTTCTGGTTATTGTGAAACCATGTGTTGAAATAAATAGAGCAGGTAGTTTCTCTGCATGCCACTTCACAACATCTGAGCTGCATAGCACCAGCTTAGATGAACTGAGCTGGTAGGACTCACCATGCTCCTGAAACTATCAGCTAGAGGGGACAAGGTGAGGAGAAGGAAAAGTTGATAGCATTTAACAGGGAAAAAAATAATCTGCAGACCTCAAGGTGTCGCTTGCACTGAACAGTTTAATTTCTGTAATGTAGTTGCCTCAGTCCTGCAGCCCAGGAGATGACAAAGGAGTTAAAGCAGAAAATGATCTTTTGCCAAATGAAGAAGAGCACATTTCCAAAATATAACAATGTTTCCTGAAACAAAACTTTTGTTTGTCTGTGTGCGTGTGCAAATGTGTTTTAAGTGGCTGAATTTAAATCTTGATCATGTACAAAGAATATGAGAAAGTTATTGTCTCCTCCCCTCCCCCCACCAAATCACTCTTTGTACTTTGCATAGTTCCTACCACACTGAAGTTATTTACAGCATCAGATATCATTTAAAGAGATAGCTAAGGAGACTGTAGCCTCAGCTAGGAACTTTCCAGAAAGGAGTCCTATAAATTAGCCATTGCTCAGGAGTGGCTGTTTTCTAGTCAGGGCTGGTCCTTTCATTTGTCTACATAAGGCTAATTTATATTTGCAGCCAGATGTGGGCTGACAGCCATCACTCAGAGCTTCCTTCCCCCACTGTTAGGAGGTCGAGAAAACAGTCACGTTTCCCATTTTACAGAATCCCCATCAACATTATTGAAGATGGATGTATCTTTAAAGCAAAGATTGATTGTGGATATCGGAGTTATGGTGTCATTTATCATAGTGAATATTATTTAGACTTGGATTGTACAAGGCTGTAACTTGAGACACAGCCAGGGGAGGGACAATCTGGAAACGAGGATCCATGAACTTTAATGGATGGATGCTTTTTCAAAGCTCCACTCACTATAGCATGATTTACTTTTCTTACAGAAAGGAAACAAGCATTTCAGTTTTAAAGGGCCAGCATGCCGTCTTGTCCTCTTTAGTGGGTCCTTCACGGAGGCATCCGAGACTTAAAGCTGAAACAATAAATAGTGGTTGTGTCTGAATGTTACTTGTATAGAAGTGCTTTTATGCTAAACATATCTAGGTGCACTTGAGACTCCTGTTTTTGCAAATTGCACCGGTTATGCTCTCTGTTGAAGGGGTACTGTGGCTGTAGAATGCAAAGTATTGATTATAGGATGCAGTGATCTGAAATTTCAGAAGATCCAATAAATTGCATTACAACTGGCATTGTTACTTTGACATGTTCATCTCTTCTTGGAGACAAAGGGCATCTAAGCTACATACTCACTGCTTGAGGCATCTTATAGAAGTGGAGCATCCACTAAATTGTGCATGTATGTGGTGGAGCATCAACTTTCTTGGTTGTTGAGAAATGCAGTAGACTTCAACAACTGTTTGCATGCTGTGCTTGCATTCCATTTTTATGTAAAATTAAGAAATGTAGTTTGAGATCTTGCAGGCGGACACACGCCTCATATTTTCAGAATATATATTTTGGAAAACTGATTGCAACCCTGCTGAAAATCAGAAGGCATGGCTCAGCTAAGTGCTATTTCTAATTTAGTACCACCAGCATGCCAGTTTGCTTGATGAATTTATTAGAATGCTTCATCCTTTGGAACTTGAATTTTGATTCTTTTTTTTTTTGCAAATGAACTAACTTGAATTCTGAAAATGCTCAACTAACTTCAGTTAAAGGGAGAAGTTCCTGAAACTGATAGCATAGGTTTAGATACAGTGCAAGCCTGTGACAAGCATACTTCCCCCCACATATTCTGTCAGCTCAGTCCTACCTTGAAACTTTCTTCGCTTAGCATTATTTCCCCAATTACTTTGTTCAGCTAACCATCTGCTCCCCAGGTGAAATTGCTCATCTTCCATTTCCATCCAATTTCTGATTTTCTGATTTCCACAGGTACCTTCCATTTCCACAGTTTTTGGAGTTTATTTGCATGTCTCTGATCATAAATTGGGGTGCCTGGTGACATTCCCCACTTCAGTGGGTCATGTATCACAGTTTGAGAATGACTGTGTCATGTAACAGAATTGCATTGGACAGCAGTTTACCATGTGGGCTGACACATGTCTACTTAGAGGAAGGTAGTAGCATTTACCAGACTTGTTCTTGATGAAATCATCACATACTATCATTTAAGGCAGCATTTCCCCAAGGATATACTAAAACTTGAACCAAATGATCTTCTTTTTGGGGTTTCTTTTTCCTTTAAACAAAACTAGAAATCACTTTGCTGTCATAAACCAAATTCAGTACAAGAGTTTTCATATGAATAGTCAAGCTCAAGAGTTTTAAAAAAATTCAAACAATGAAAGCAATTATGAACATCTGTTTTTGAATGCATATGTATTCTGTACATAACAAACAGAGAAATCCTATTATCTAGAATAATAAAAGGGAATTTCCCTTTCTGTCTGAACACTCTGGGAGGAATATGGCCTTCCCTTAGAATCCTGATTTGGTGGGTTTGGATGTTTTTTTATTATTAATGAAACGAAAATGAGGATATCTTATTTTTTTCCACTTTTCTTTTTCCCCCCCTCTATTTCTTGTAGCCGAGATTTCAGTTTCAGGGACACTTGTATAAATCCTGGGAATCTATTTTTACACCTGTGCAGCTGAGATCAGAATGCCTCTATGAAGGCCTGCTATATTTACTCATACATAAAAAGTATTTTTCTCTTGCTTGAGAAACATACAAAATGTCTTCAAAGAGGAAGCAGTTTATCAAATTCATATTAATCACAGCATCAATAATGTTGACCGGGGTCAAGTCATTACACTAAATATATTGTAACCATTATTAATGCATGTAGCCCTGTGCCATAGCTATGATATAAGACTGCTGTTTCCTGATTAAAAGCTGTTTGGTGATGCAGAGATTCAATACAGATTCTCCCTGCCTTGTGGTGACTGACAGTAGCTTCTGGTATTCTGCTTTCTTCTGACAGTGGAGTATATTAATATGAACACACCTTACAGAGGGGGCTACAAGAAGTGCAGAATGCAGAAAACAAAAGTGTCTAATTTCAACAGCCACAACTGTGCATCCATAAGGCAGCCAAATTTATCATGGCACATTATGGAGTGCAGCAAATGTCATGAAAAGCATTGTTTTTTAATTTTTTTTCCCTGAGAGTCTGAATGAGGTGATTTATGGTAGTTATCCATCTTAAGGGTCATCCATCAACTTTTAGTTGCTAGGCAATCAAACCAACCAGCTGTTTGCTTTGAATCAAGCTGAAAAGTTGTCAGTCATCACATGCAGGTATGACCTTAGTGGTTAAAAACATTATCATGCATGTAAAATTAAAGAGACAAAGTCCTTGTTCGCTCTCTCCCATAGTGTGGCTTGTTACTTCCCATGAGCAACGTAGGTAGCACTGGTCCCAAAGCTTTTATTTAAGCAACATTTTGGAAGATCATGGTGACACATGCGCTGGTCACTGCATCTCAGAAATATTTGCGTGCTCACGTAGAAGTTCTTTGTAGAGGAAGAGTTTGTAGCAGGGCAGTTTCTCAGATGCGACGTCAAGTTAATTAAAATAGAACTTTTTGAACTCAATCTCATTGGCACATTTAGAACCAAGGGTAGATCTTGGGAAAAAACTATTGTAAGAGGCTACAGTTTGGTTGAATAGGTGCACATGTCACTGCTGGGGTAGTTAATGGTGCAATATTTAGTGTAAACAATGCTAGAAAGCTCTTTCCAGATGGAGCTCTGAGCAGCCTGATGTAGTGAAAGGTGTCCCAGCCCATGGCAGTGAGGTTGGAACTACATCTTCTTTAGGGTCCCTTCCAACCCAAACTATTCTATGAATTTGTGATTCTATGATTCTGCTGTTTTACTGTGTCCTCTTAGAGTGGATCTAGGGAGCACAGTGATGAAACTTCCTGAATTCCATGTACACTCTTCCACCATGTTTGTTACTATAAACAGACCGATATCACTTGTGGTTTGGAGGCATTGTATTTGACAGTGAAAGAATGACCTGATTGTAATATGGGAACATGAGTTTGTTTCCATTCCTTACTTTTGGTATTCTCTTGAAATTGCTTGCAAGAAGTTATTTTAATTGCCATTTGGTTCCATGACTGCCATTACCTGTTAAACAACTTCAAAATGACTGACATATGAAGCAAATTGGATTCTACAAGAGATTTTAGAAAATACTGAAGAAGATTGGAGGTAAATTGTTGAGAGGACAACAATGCATGTTATTTCAATAAACTATACAATTGCCAACTTGCTGTTAGTTCCTGATACTTGGAAATTGCATGCATCTCCAGTGCTGTAATCTTGAGCCACAGAGCTGCTGGCAGATTGACAGAGATGTAGAAAATGGTCAGAAATTCTCTGTGCAGAAGTGGAAAGGGGAAGGGAAGTGATCCATTTTTGGGAAAAAGCTGCCTTCGAGCCATTTTTTACCAAATGTAGCCAGAGGACTACCTTTATCTATTGATTGAGTACTGATGAAATATGAGCTGCAGCTGTGGAGGTGGAAGTGTTCTGCAGAGAAAATACTTGTTTCCATGGGTTTTTCTGAGACCTCAGGCCTTTTTTCAGAAAGGTGTGTCTTACCTCTCCGATAATTCAGACACACTGGCAAACCTGAAGCCAGTACCTGACACGTGGTAGTTGTTGATAAATCTTACTTTCCTGAGACAGTATATCTTCCTCTGCTAACCTGTGCGAAACAGTAATTGTCTTGTCTGCTCAGGGATTCTGCTGTGCGCTAACTAATCATGGTAAGAAAAGACTCTGTCCTCATTTTGATAAATCTTTTATAATATTTCAGATTTTATTTACATAATTACCCAATTGTCTTTGTCCCCTTAAGGTCTTTGACTTTCATTTGTGTATAAATTTGGCTGTGCACCTATTTAGATGTCAGTGAAGCTAATAGTGAACAATCCTGTGCCCTTGAAACTACTGTGTCATCTGCGCGGGCTCTTGCGTGGGCTTCCAATCACGTAACATCTGAGCACCTTCCAAGTGTTAATGTAAAATATATGTGCAAAATACTCCTTGTAGTGAATGCACTGATGGGTGATAACCATTTTCATAACATCCTTGCCATCGTATTTTCACTTATCATGTGGCTCACACCAGGTGGCTTGTTAGCAGTTGCTAATGAGTTTGTTGTAATGTGGGAGGTTCCCATGTTGAGAGCTACACTTGAAGTTTTGCTCCCTCACTTGGGCTGTTTCCAAGACTTGTGTATGTATTCCTAATGTTATTTCAAAACACTTCTAGCACTTAATTTTGTTCTTCACAGAAATATAGATGCAGCAAATGTGTGAACCAAAGCTTATCATGATGTATCTATTTCTATTTGTCCCTCAAAAAACCCCCTAATACTCTTTCCTCCCATCACAGTATTATTTTCTGTACGTCTTCTCAGTAAAATAGATTAGTAACACTGTAAGTCCTAAATGGATCTCCTGACATTTTTGACTCCCTTCCATTTACAGCAAGCAAAACCTTTTTTTCTACTCTATTTTTTAAGATAGTAACTACTTTAGCTGTACAGGGAGAAAGTTGATGTTGGTGTTACAGGAAATTTAAGGAGAAAATGATCACTTTGGGACAGATAGTAGTACCCTGTCAAGTATTATCCCATCTGAGGGAAAACAGTGAAACTCATAGTGGGAAGAAGTGGCAGAATCAGGCTGTTTGATCAGGTTTAATCTATGAAGTGCCTCACCTACTCCTTTAACCTTTTGTATAGCTCAGTATGTAATCCACCTGTCCACATCACCAGAGGGACAAAATGAAGAATTTAGACTGCTGTTGAACAGAATGAATTTCCATAGTGGATCAACCTAATGTTACAGTGATGACACGTGGTAATTTGATAGTTACCACATAATAACAGGAACAATGCAGCACATACAGTACTGGGAAACTCCATTGGATGCAACAGTAATTACATGGCAACTCACTGACTGTTAACACTTTGTCGTCTGATTACTTAAACTGAGCACTTAAACTGTGTCAGTGATGTAGTTAGCACAGGTGCTTTTGTAGTTGAGGTATATCCAATAAGCTGTGCACTTTTTTTATCTCCTTGGCCTCTATATTTTTGGAGTGTTTATATCTTGTGTAACGTGAAGAATTTTTTTATTAACCTGCAGAGTCATGCCTCTGTTCTTCTGCATTTTAGTGCTCTCCAGAGCTGGTGAGTTTGCTTTACTGATGCATTCCTGCAAAGATTAAAAAAAAAAAAAAAAAGAAACTCAAATTTGCAAAATTAGCCTTGTAGCCCTAGGCTCACTTATACCTAGCAGCCTTGCTGGTGTCTATTGCATTTATTTGTACTGAAATGGAATCTTAAAATAAAGTTAATGCTCAACTGTTAAGAATGTGATTGAGTGATGTAGTGGGATTGGGTTTGTATTCAAGACAAATGGAGAATCAGATACACTCAGATGGTTTTGCCTCATTTATTTGAATTAAAGGTAGGAGATTACATAACCATTTGAATTCCATATTTGTAAACAGTCTTTGGCTTTGTGTATAAATTATATAAATCTGTAAAATTGCTTTTGTGATTGGTTAGAGAAACAAGAATTTTGTTGTCTAAAGACTCTGAGTCAAGATTAGAGCCTGTTCAGTTAGAGGCTGTTTAGAAACACTGAGCACAGACTCCACCCCCAAAGGAGAAAGTCATGGTGAAGGGGAAAAAAGTAAGGAGACGTCATTAAGGTGAAGTCTTGTCTGTAGGGCTAGGAGTATACTCCACAGCCCATGATGCATTCTTCAGTGCTCTGTTCTTTACAAAATCACACATATCCCTCAAGACTAGGCAACTTCCAACTAACTTATATTTCCACTGAGAGCCCATGATGAGCTGCTTTTCCCCATCCTCTCTTGTGAAGGTTAGCACTTGGAGGTATTCTTTTGCAGGCAGTATGTAGTATATGTTTTATATTGTATTTTTTAAGTGACATTGTACTTAAAGAGAATTTCTTAATTTGAACTTCTAATTTGCTTCATTAGGCATCAGGTAGATGAAATGAAAACTTAGTTGGATGATCAAATAAACATGTAATCTAGTCTATTATGTACCTGGTACACAGCTAAATTTTTAGCATTAATCTTTTTTCCCTTAAGTGATCAGCAGCGTCTGCTTTTAAGAGTTTCCCAAATTCTAGTAGATCCTGATGAAATACGGTTTACTTCCTCAGGTGAATGGCCCAGTTCCTCAGATTAAGTGTTCTGTTTACATGTGGAAAGCACTCCTTCAGATGCTGTACTTCCAAGTAAACTTTTGCTTAGATCAGATACATCTTTCAAGGTTTGTGCCTTTGTACTGTATTTTCTATATGGAAAGAACACACAGAAAGAAAACATCAGTATGTAGAAAAAGGACTGAACCAGAAGCATCCCTGCAATGTTTTTCACTTTAAAAAAGAATTTAATATAGCTTTTTGATTCCTCCTAGAGAAGGTTTCTAGACTAGAGAACACTATTTTCAGCAGTTTCAGAGAAAATTCAGCAAAATGTAGTCTCTGTAATCCCCTTCCTCAGCCCAACACCACCCTGCCCATATCCATCTTTCTATGCCTTTATGTTTCATAAGCATTTTGCCAAAGACCTGTGAGTTTACAGCAGTGTCAGTGCTGTGATACTTTTGCAGACACCAGAAATACAGCAACCATAACCATGAAAATTTGTTACTACCACCACTGTTCTGCTGCTGCCCTTCTGCTAAAGGCCACCACTCCCACAGCTTTGGGGATTACCTCTTCCAGCATCTGTGAGAACACATCAGCATTCCTCAGCTGCTTCCTTGTTCTATAAATTTCCCAGTCTGACCATCCGGGAGCCACTCCAGCATTTGCACTCATCACCTGAGCTGGGGCTGAAGCCCCCTTGCAGCTACACACTCCACACTCACAGAGTCAGACCAGATTTCTCTGCTGGCTTGAGCCTGGATTTCCCATAGCAAAATCTCAGATGTCCAAATCCTTCAAATAATTCAGTCACTAAATAACAAAATAACAGCTCAAGCTGGGTGCCTCTGAGGAGGGGCCCTGGACAAAGAAAACCCAGGGCTTTTATGCCCTTACAGTATAAGTGTGCAAAATCTGGGGTGCTTGGCCCTTGCTGTGTCTCTGAGTGTTCCATTCTCCTGCCTGGGCCACAGGTCCCTGTGCCTTTGGTTATGCAGAGGCTTGGCATTTCACATCCTCTTGTCAGGGACTTCCATCACCTGGAGCTCAGCCTGCAGCAGCTTGCACTGCATCTGCACACCCAGCTACCTGCACTAAATGTGTCCTTCAACACCTGTAAAGTCTCAGCTTCACAGAGTGAATCTGCTTTCACTGACAGTCTACATGAGGTGCAGCTAGGCTTATTCTTAGAAATGAGCAGAACTTTAGCTGGCCCTCTTTTCAGAAACTAAGTGCAGTTCCTTGGAAGTGCTTTGTGCCTGAGCACCAGTGTGGCTGCTATACTGGTGTACAGTGAAATGGTTTGAAGTGATGTGTTTCCTTTAGAAATGGGCCATTCTGTAGTTAGAGACAATGGTCTCCTTGCCCACCATGCAAGCATTAGTTTAGATATCTCTTGCACCAGCTGTTCCTCCTATCAGCCTTGATCATTTCCCTACATCACTGAGGATAAATCACAGAATCGCAGGATGAGTAAGGTTGGAAGAGAGCATAGTGGATCATTTGGTCCAACCTCACTGCTCAAGCAGTGCACATGGCACAGGATTGTTTCCAGATGGTTCTTGAATGTCTCTACATCATCTCTGGGCAACCTTTTCCAGTACACAGTCATCTGCACAATAAAAAAGTTCTTCCTCATGTTCAGAAAGAACTTTCTGTGCATCAGAGTCTGCCTGTTGTCTGTTTTCTTATTGATTGGTACCACCAATAAGAGCCTGGCTTCATCCTTCTGACATCCTCCCTTCAGTTTCTTACAGACATTGATAGGGTCCCCTCTCAGTCATCTCTTCTTGAGACTGAACAGGCCCAGCTCCCTCAGAAGCTTTCCTTGTAAAAAGAGATGTCCAGTCCCTTGATCAACTTCATTGCCCTCTGCTGGAGCTGCTCCAGGAGTTCCATGTGTCTCTTGCATTGAGGAGCCCAGAACTGGACACAGCACTCCAAATATGGCCTCACTAGAGCTGAGTAGAGGGGTGAGATCACCTCCCTTGAACTGCTGGTAAAGCTCTTCCTAATGCACCCCCGGATCCCATCAACCTTGTTGACCACAAGGGCACTGCTGGCTCATGAACAGCTTGTGCACTAGGGCCCCCGGGTCCTGCTTTGTAGATTTGCCACCCAGCAAGTCAGTCCCCAGTCTGGGTTGGTGTGTGTGGTTATTCCTTCCCAGGGGCAAGATCCTCTATTTGCCTTTGTTGAATTTCAGACATTTCTTCTCTGCCCATCTCTCCAACCTGCTGAAGACTTTTTGAAGGCCTGCATGGAATTCTATTCCTGAAATCTAAGATTTTTTTCTTTTGAAAACAAAATTACTTGTATTTTCCCTAAACCAATTTTCTCTCTAACCTCTTGACTCACTAGCACCGGGGATCTGCTATGTTGCTACTCTTTCTGCCGCCTCACTTTTTTAGTGAGATGCTGAGATGTACAATCACAATGTACAGTTTCAAGGAGGCAGTAATGGGTGGTAAGCTACAAAAGGAAAAGGCAGGTACAAGTGTAGCTGTGTTGCAGAAAATGGATTGGAGAGTATTCACAGAGTAATCCTGATGTAACCTCAGACTCAATGCCTAAGTTTAGATTTAAGTTTTTAAACTGTCATATATTCTAGTCACAAATTTCATATCTAAGAAAACGAACCCAACTATTCCATTTAGATGTAGTGTTTTCATTTTCCAGTGGTTAGGCTCTCTTCAAAACAGATGAGAAAAGTTCTCCAAAAGCCTAGATGAAGCTTATGTGATTTCACATATGCATAAAAATTATTTCTTTATAATCTACTTACATGAGACCCTTTTTATTATTTTTAAAAGCTGTAACTTGGTCTTCCATTTTCCTCTTTTAACTAGCCTTTCCTAGGAGTAACTTCAATTTCTTTATGAGCTTTGCAAATGATGAATAAGTGGATAAAACAAACAATTCTCTAAGAACCCTTTTTTTAATAATAATAAAAGTGACATGGGAAGAAAGTGCTTCTCTTCATCTTTTTTCCATTTTTTGTCTGTGCTTCTGGGTCATATTATCTAGCCTAAGAAAAGCTTGTGAGAGAGAGAGAGAGAGAGTGTGTGTGTGTGTGTGTGTGTGTGTGTGTGTGTGTGTGTGTGTGTGTGTGTGTTTATTTATGTATAAACAAACTTGTGAGTAAAATTGTGTAGGGTGGTAGTTAAATGTCTGCTTAGTTCACTGTATCATGAAGCACAAGACCAAGAGCAGAATGATTCTGCTCCTTGAGAAAGGTGTTTGTATATAACCACATGTATCTTAGGCATATTTGATTGCATTTTGATTTTTTTCCCTTTTTTTAATGCTTGTGCAGAGTGTAATGGGAAAAAAAATTCCATCATTCGTATTTTCTTCTGAAGAGGCTCTGCTGCCACAAGCCATGTTGATTTCAGGCCTCCTGCTCAAGTTTGCTGAAACTGCTGTTTGCCTGAGGAAATCATAACATTTATGAACTTGATTCCTTGTAGCTATGCATATGCAATTTGGGGTGCCTCATTTTCAGCCAGTGGATTCACGGCTGCATCAGTGTCAAACCAGTGGAAGTGCGAACAGAATCAGATTTACAGGATCTTTGAACTCCTTGGTGATTAATGAAATTCTTAATTCTGAAAGTGTGACAGGAGGATAATCTTGACAACATTTCCCCCTGCTTTCTGTGGGTAGAAGGATTTGAAGCTGACAGTGGGAGTTGGGGGTCCTGACCTGTTCCATTACGGTGATTCACTTGTTCAGGCTGGAATCTCCCATGTAAATCCCTTCTCATTTCCCACATGCACCTGTACCTCGTGCTCCTGTAGCTGGAGGAGATCCTCATGCTAGAGAGTTAAACTGTACTTCCACTTCTCAGAGTCTGGCCAAGAACCAGAATATTCCCTTATTTTAAGCTAGTCCTGAAGGAACAGTGCCAATTCCCAGTGCCTTCAACATTGCTCTTGAAAGCTGGGAATTAAAAGAATTGAACTCTCTTTCTGTGCTTTAGATTTTCCACTTATAAAATCAAGTTAGCAGCAGTTGCCTTTCTGCATTAAAGATTTTTGAGATTGACTTACAAAAGAGCATAATATAATTGGCAAGATGAACATCTAACAGCATAGAGTGGCTGATGAATACAGGAATATGGTCTCAGTTTTGCTGTTTGCTGTTTTTTTCCCTATAAACCTCAGTGTGGAAGGAGACAGTGCCTATACAGAAGTTATTTCTTCTAGTAATTCCTATGTTTAACATGTAGTTTTTAGACACATCTGCCAAGATGTCTAATTGCACACAAGCTCATCTCTGAGAGTTTAGATTCCTGAATAAAAGTTGGATAATCAGTATTTACCATGCTGGGCCTGATTTTTTGTTGTGAATGGTTGAAAATACGGGGTTTTGGGGGTTTTTTTAGAATCTGGTGGCTATACCTTTTTTTATATGCATTATAACCAGCCGTGCAACTGGGACTCTCAGGGCCCTTTGTGATTTGGAGTTGGTGAAAACGAGCAAGTACAAGCTGCAATTAATAAGTTGTGAAGAGACTGATTGTTGAGACTGAAATGGTGAACTGATGTAGTTACCCAAAAAAGATTGGGAAGCAGTGACCTAACTATCACCCCATGGAGAATGAGGCTGGTCTTAAATTTGTGAAATATCCCTGTTTTACAACACTGACTATAAGAAAGAATTCTGTTAAAAGTTAATGGAGGAGTTCCAATGGAACCCTATTAGATTCTTCCACCATTAAATGACTGATACAGACTTTAAATGGATGTTTTAACTAGGCATTGTTATCAAAAGGACTATTGCACAAATTAAAACCGGGCCCATAATCAGTGAAGAGAAGCTGGATTTACTCCTCTGCCTTTGGCATGGGGGATTCTGTGTATGTTTGTGTGTACAAGTAAAGGAATGGAGAAAATGGTGAAGGAGAGGAAAATGGTAGGAAAATGGTAGAAATAGTAATTAGGAAAAGAGAAATGGAACATTTACATTTTCAGAAATATAAAAGTTTTCCAGTGAAAGTATTGTATGGGTAAAGTAGTTTATATACGCTGAGATTTTATCTATTGAGCAAATCTGGGACAAGGAAAGGGGAAGAGTCTCCTCTCAGGATTTTTCAAGCTACTAGGTGTCCTGAACTTCCATTAAATACAGTTGAGGGGTGGGCTTGCCTCTGAAAAAGCTTGGACATCATAAAATCCTCTAGTGTAATTCTGATCCTGGGCAAGCTGAAGCATCTGTAAATTCTGAATGAGGCCATGTTTTTGCGCAGTTGCAAAAAAAAAGTGGTTTGTAGTAGAGTCAATGTAAATTGATTTGCAGCTATCTCCCATCTCCTGCTATGATGGCAATATGAAGTGTTTACATGAAGAGTGGAGGATTTGACATTCTGTTTCAAACTCAGATGTTGGCTTGGTGTTGTGATATTTTAAAGTTTTGTTTTAAAAAGCATCAGGGAAAGAGTTTGCTGTCTCTGAAGTTAAAGCCAGTGAAATTCTGGTTTCTGACATTCTTTTTCTTTCCCATGCAGAGTGCATGCCTTTCTGTGGTGCCCCTGCCATGACCCCCTCTCTAACCTGGATAGATTACCCACGAGGGGTCATTTGGTTTCCATCCTCGTGTAGCCATGGCCATCTCATTTAAAGGGACCCTGCCACATAGTTCTTTAAGCCCTCTCTGTGATACAGCGACAGTTATATATTCTGTTAGCAGATGTCATCTTAGTTATTTCCCCATCCTTCCAGTGAGTGAAAGCTCTGTCAAAAAAAACCCAAAACAGCTCAAAATGAAAACAGAGCAAGGTAGATCATTGCTGTCACTCCATGTCCCATGTGCAAAAAAAATACTGTGCATATGTGGGGCAGTTGCTGTGTGTTTGCATAGATATCTTTATGCAGGGTAAGTAAAAAATAAGGTGTTTTGCTATTCACCCAGAACCAGCTAAATTTGTATAATGTTTTACTTCAGGACAGTCACGGTGATATTTGTTTCTCACAAATGAGTTTTCCTTTCTTTTCCTCGTTCCTACAAAGCCCTGGATTTTACTTGTCTGAGTACTTCCTATTGAGGTGGTTTAGTACCTCAAAAGTGCTCTTCTGGCCTACTTAAATATGGGACATTATCATGATAGATTGTTTCCTCCTGCTCCCTGATGCCTTCCAGTGTATTGCCAGTTTCTAGCAAGTCTTCTGGTGCATGCTGCAGACAAAAGGAAGGTTCAAACCTGGTGATGGCCCCCTTGGAGACCTTGGCATCTGGCCTGCTTGAGTGTCACTGGCTTCTAGAAAAGACAGTCAGTTATACACAAATGGTTTCAAACACATTTTATTTTGTGACATGGCTTATTGACCACCAGAATAAGAACATCTGAGCCTTTTCCTCTCACTTGTAGTAAAAACTTCAGACTTGGCATAAACTGCATTTTTTTTTTGGTGAAGGGCAGGTCTAGATCTTTTCTCTCTAAGGCACTGAACTGGTTTAATTGAAAGAACAATTTGATTTGCTGCTGTAGCTGCTGCTACAATGAAATAGCTTGGAATGCTAGCAAATTTTTACTTCTCTCACCCAAAGCAAGGATTTAATACTGGCAGGTGAACCTGTGAAGGCTGCTATCAAGTATACAGAGACAATAACTGTCTCGGAGGTGGAACTTTGTCAATATTTTTTGCCTTGGGCCAAAAAACATTCACAATAATGGAGTGCTAAAGCCCTGCTCAGAAATGTTACAGCTAGGAAAAGGGGAATTTATTCCAAGTTTTAGAGTGCAGTATTTTGGTAGGATGTGTGGTTTCTTAATCATCCTTATGTTGAAGCATCAACCATCTAGACATCTGGTGGACACCCAAAGGTTTGCTTCTTGACCTTATACTTAAGGTCATACAGATCTGGCTACATGCCTGCCCTTTACATGTGTGTTTCATGCATGTTTGAACCAAAGTCTCTTCCTGTGCTCTGTAACCTGGGCAGAGGAATTATTTTAAAATTATTTTTAGGTATCCACAGTGGGACAGGGGAGAGAAAATTCCAAATTACAATGCTGAGAAATTGAATAGATGTTTACAATCTACTTTACCTGTTTCTTTCTGAAATGATTATGAGATGATAATCATAAAATGGTTGGGAGAAGAGATAATAGAAGCCTCGTGGGATTGTTCATATAATGTGAGTATTTTATAGTGTCATAAATAGCAAGTCAACTGAGCTCTTATAAACTTATTTTATTAATGCACATTGATTTATAATTATAATTATTAAGCCCAGGAATGCAGACAAATGCATGCTGTGTAGAAGCAGGTAAACAATTAAAGGAGTAGCTCTTAGAGGTGATGAGCAAAGCAGGGAAGAGGGAGGGAATGCTGTTCTCTGGAGTTTGCCAGCACCACAGCTGATTTCTCCTGTCTAATACTGTGGTAGACTATGCAAAATGCTGCATCTTCCCCTTTACCTGCGTTTGAAAATGAAGATTAACAATATGAGGCAATATATCTTTTGAAAAAGTTGTTAGGTGCAGGGATCTCGGGTTTTTCGGGCACTGGTGGGACTTTTTGCACTGTGCAAGTGCAGAAAGTCTTTGGTTTGGTAAGTCATGCAGGAAAATCTCTTCACTGATCCAAGCTCTGGCAGTAAACTGAACTCTAGCACTGCCAGCCTTTTAGCTGTATCTTTGATGCCAGTATATAAAGGCAGACGTAAACAAAAAGGCACCATGTTAGTTTCAGCTGTTTCAAATAATCAGCAAAGAAATACCAGTAAATGGTGTTTTCTAAATTAAAAAAAACCCAACCAAACGAAAAAAACACTCTACCCCAAAACTAAAAAATACCTTCAAACTCCGATCATTATTTTCCTGAAGTCTTTTAAGGCAGAATTAAAATAGTTTGAGATTAGATGGCTGTATTTTCTTAAAGGCAGGAAAACATTCTCTGCATGATATTTACATTATTTTTACTGAGTTCCAATACTGAAATATTTTCAAATGTAAGCTTATACTCTGAAAGCATCATTGGAACAAGATATTTAGTTTACTGTGTATTATGTTTCAACCAGCTTAGGAAGTTCTAGCTTTCAGTAATGAACTCTAATAGTTTGGGGTGTACAGTCCTCATTTTATGTGGCTTCTCATGTTGTTATTGAGGCTCAGGTCTTTTTTTTTGCAACTGTGAACCTATCTGTGTGTGTTTCTCTGATGTGGATTTGAGTCCTTGACATGTATACATGCATGCCAGAAAGACAGTAACATAATTTCTCAAGGGTTAAGCATATGCCTTTCTTTAAGTATGTGAGTATTCCCAGGGCATTTTTAAATTGTTTCTAGATTTTAAATAATGAATTGGCTTGAAATTTGTACCCTTAAATCTCAGATTTTTATTTGTAGATTGTTTGCAGGAAAGGAAGATCCTGACCGTGAGTGGCAGTCAGCTTTCTGATACACAGAGGAAGCTTATTCCAGAACTCGATGGTGTTTTCCTATGAATGAACAGGTATTATTGTGTAAGGAGCTTGGATATGTCAATCCAGCCAGATTCTGGTGGATGCTTAATACTATATGAAATATCTGGATGTCTTTTGGCTGTAAGTGCAGTCCCACCCAAAGAGTTAAGAAGTGCATTTTATTAGCTAGCCAAGGTTTTCTACTTTAAAGGTGCCTAAGTAAGTGCCACAAACCTTTCACAATAGACGCAGTGTTTTTGGTTATTTCTTAAGTAATAGAATAGCCACTAATAGAATGCTGCATTTTTCTTCAGATAGGTAAAACCAAGTAATGAAATTCAGATTTTAGTTTCCATTACATCTGCAAATTAGTGCAATGTATATGTGTAGTATTTTTTGTAAGCAGATATGGGATTAAAATAGTTTTTGCAGGTAATTTGCTTGTTTACTGTTTCTCAGATAGGTAAGAATATTTGTATCAATATTGATGAAAAATTAGTATCGTCTGTGGTTTCATGACCTCTTGTTTTAGTATTTTAACATATTCACGGGGTTCCCTGTTTGAATAGATTCATGTTTGGATCAGAAAAAACAAGCCCTCATGGATTTGTATTTTGCCATCCACACACTTGGTAATTTTTATGAAAGGACCAAACAGCAAAAGGCAAAGCCTCGAGGTCTCCCCTCACATTTTAGCGAAGATTTAACAGCAGGATGACATAGTGAATAAGGGCCGCCTTCTGTGATTTGCTCAGTACCTCCTATGATTTACCCTTGGTGCCAATGAGGGCAGGCAGTATTTTGCAGAGAGTACGCATCCCATGGTAGAAGCAGGTCCTAAGAGTTTCATGAAGCACACAGTGAAACAGCAACAAAAACTTTAATCTGAACGTCCCCAGAATTCTCCAAATAAAAGGAACAACTATATTTTATATTGTGGCCTTTGCCTTTTTGTTTGTTTGGTTTTGGGTCCTGAAGCTGATGTGCATGTTACTGAACTCTATTGAAAGTACCGAGTAAGTCACTCGCCATTGCTGCAGAGCTGGGCACCCAGCAGGCCGTGTGCTGGGACGACGCTCCTGTTAGTGAAACACATTCCAGTGCTGGATGAGAACTTGCTGTGCCCCTGCAGAGGGTGGGAAAACACTGATAACACCTCAGGCCCCTCTCCTTCACCTGTAACTTCACAAATTCTTTTCCCTACATTGCCAGTGCCTGTATTCTGCACCAAGGAATACATAGATGCTAAGATTGAACTATTAAAATGAAACAGTATTTCAGCTTTTCAAGCACGAACTAACAAGTGATGAAAACACTTTTTCTGCTCATTTCCTTTAATGGTCTCTGCAACCCACTCAAACTAAAATAATTGTAAAAAAATCTAACATTTTCTCTGGAACAAAGAGGTGATTTTCCTCTTTCTCCTTTCTCTCCTTTCACACAGACGATTTTAAATATCTAGGTCTAGACAGCTCTGATGAAAGCTGTTTCTCAAATGTTTGTATGCCACTGATTTTACATTATTGGATCTCTTATTCTCTAACCTTGTATATTTCTTCTTTTAGCCTGGCTAGGGGAATAGTTGCTGGATCAAAGAGATGCAAGTACTGGGCCAAATTCTGTCCTCTCCTACACCCATTTCGTTATTTATACATGAGTTTGGACTTGTCTTAGTGAATATAGAATAGTATTTTGCCTTTATCTGTTTTTCTTCATGCATTTAGTTTTGTCAAAGTATACTGTGTTTATGCACAGATGTTTGTTATCATAGCAGTAATTTTTCTTCTTTGTTGGTTTTGGTAGCTCTAGGAACATTTGCCTGTACAAGGACAGCTTGCTGTTTCTCCTGCACTTTTCCAGATATGAAGTCACATGAGAAAACAAATCAAAGTGTGTTTTTGTGGTACTAAGTTTTGGTTATCACTTGATGTGCTTTCCACAGGTGTTCTGTATGAGCAAATGGGTGACTAAACTGAAGTGTCAGAGGTCATACAGAAGGGATAATGATGTCTGGCCATAACAATAGTAATATTTACCTGGAACACAGAAAATGAGAATTTAGTAAGGAGTGCTCTTTGTCTGTTTAGATGTCTCTTCAGGATTGTGATTTGGTGATTTGTCTTCTTATTAAGACACTACACTACAAAAATGTTCAAGAATTCACGTTCTCCCTGCTATTTGGTTATAGTGTCCATAAACCTCTGAGAAACATCACCTGCCATAAAGTCAGTGAAAACAAAGACAGAATTAAAGAAAACGCCGAGTTCTTTCAGCAGTTCATGACTGGCTCCAACATCATCTACAAAAAGGCTCACATATTCATTTATCCAAAAAAAAGATACTTCCTTGGATAAGTACATACATGTCTATGACTTTCTCATGTTCAGGCAAAGATGACAGCTCTGATTCAGAGCCTTTTACCTCCCTAACTGAGCTCTGCCTGTATAATCAATGGGGAAGTGAGACCTTCTTATATGCAATTAATTTCCAGGTTTCTCTTTGCTGCTATTGACAAATATTTTGTCATTAATATATAACAGTGTTTAAAATGAAATCAAATGCATGAAATTATAGCCAAGGCATTTTTGGTAAACATTACAGGGCTTTAATGTTAATCTGAAGCAATTAAATGCCAGATCTCAAACAGATGAAAACATTCTACATCTCCAGTGTTAAAAGACAAGTTAGTTGAAAATTATTTCTGAAAAAGCCACAAGCTATTGATTGTATTATTTGTGAGCATGGTTATTTTGAGCATCTTAAATGCTATTCCATTTTCCTGCCCTTAAAGCAAACACACAAGCAAAACCACAGACAATATGCAGGAACTTGCTGCTGCTTTCACTTGACAATGGTGTTTCATTGCCGCCTTTTTGTGGTTAGAATAACTGAGTTGAGGGTAATGGCACATCAAATAAAAGCTATGAAAGGCCATGTCTTTTGAAAATGAAAATAAAAAGTTGTAAATAGAAGACAGGACTGAAAATTAGAGTGATAAATTGAAAAATAATGTGATTGAACTTTTTTCTGAAAATACAGTTGAATTTGCTGCCATTATTTAAGCTGCAGCACTATGAACAGTGACTTTATTTGGGAGGAAAAATACTAGGAATTTTATGCCTCTGCATTCCTATTTGTTTCCTGGCATCTTCTGATGATGTTTTTCTCTATTTTTCCCCGTTATTATTTGCTAAATATATTATGACATTTTATTTACCTTGGTCGAGAGCTTTGAGACCTCTGTGTGGCTTCCCCATTCTAGCAATTTCACAAATAAATCACCGATCATTGTGCAGAAATACCACAGTTTACATGAAGACAGAATAATTGTTATGTAGAAGAGGCAGGTTTATACTTGATAGTTGGATTACTGCGTCTGTAGGTATGAGTGCAGAATACACCCGCTTGTATCTTTCTTTTTAATTAGCACCAAGTAGTTTTTATTAAAGCAATGTGTTACAGAGGAATTTTGGAAGGATATTGGTAGAATCTACATTATTCAATACGACATTTCATTTTATGGACATATGTTTTTTCTGTATGTGTAAAATTAGGATAAGTTGTTAGTCTTTTGTTAATTTCCAGATAATTAAACATTATTATCTATTTACCAATGAATACATGTGATCTGTTTACAATATCAGAGATGTATATAAAGCACCCAGCTATAGTTGAAGCTCTAATTAAAATACATCATTGTTTGTCATAGTTTTAAGGTGAAAATTAAAAAGCGTTCCCAAATTAATCTTCAATCAAGAGTTCATTAATTAGCTAACCTTCTGTAAATGGGCTGCAGTTTGATGACAGCTCACTAAAGGACCATTTAAATGAATTCCTGATTGTATCAATCAGACAGGGGAAAAGAATTAGATTTGCGGCTCTTTTGCAGTAGCTCCTGCAAACATTTTCCCAACATTTAATGCATACAATGGATGTTAAACTATTTTAAAGTGATGAATCCTTTTTATTACTGTCCCAAACTCTGTTACTTCTTGCTGTATATCAAGAGGAAATGTATAAGGCTGCCAAGGTTTCATGATCCTGAACAGAATATTGCAGAGGAATATGCTTTATAACATAGTAATAAGCAGTTGCTTGAAATAACATCATAACTTTCCATGAGAAAAACGTTTTGAACAAATTATTGATTATATAATAGTCTTTAGTAAAATTTACTTTGCATCTGTCATGAATTTTAAAATATGAGAGCTTAAGTGGTCAGGTACTTCAGTTGCTTTTGTGCTGGCAACATAAAATTTCTGTACCTCTAGACTATCTGGAAATGTCTGCCATGAAAGTGACAAATTAAAGATGTTAGTGCTAGATAAGGGTATATTTCTGTGCTGCTTTAGTGCACGTAGTATCTATCTAGACCCATCATGAGGGTGAAAAAAAGAACTTCAGTAAGGGTTGTAGAAGTTAACACATGATTTGGCAACTCCTTTTGTGGTATATAGGTGGGATTGCTTTAGTTGGATTTTTTTTTTTTGTGCATATATTTAGTCTGTATGTATGCCTTTTGTGGTTCTGTGTGAACATGTGTTTTATGAAAAGTACGGTCAAAATAACAGTCTCTATTTACTCTTGCCAAAAGTTCTCCTTCTAAACTCTACATAAACACACATTTAGTTAACATTTGGGTTAGTTATCATCTTTTTGAAATAAAACGGCTTGGTTTTTTTGGGAGGGTGGGTGCAGTTATTTAGTCAGTAGATTCATATCCTCAAAGCTCTTTGAAACAAAAGTGCCAATTAAGGTCAAGAAAGATTGAGTGTCAAAGCACTAAGTGACAAACTGCATTTCATGACATTTTAAGCTTCTACAAATTGAAAAGCCATGGTGATTTTTTTTCACCTACAGAAGTATTTAAATTTTTTCACTATTACATATACTTAATATTATTAATTATTATCTGTGATTGATGTAATATTCTCAGATATTGTAAGATACCTCCCTTTATTGTTTGAAAGTATGTTAAAATACAACTTAAATTGAATTATTGTTTTTCTGACAAGTGGAGAATTACACATTTTTTGTTATGATCTGCCATGAGACAATAACCTTGTCCAGCACTGCTTCATCTGCTAAGACTATCCTGTCAATTAAACCAAAGAGCTGGTGTGGGTTTTTTTCTTAGTCAAGGTGTTTATATCTAACATTTTATTCAGATACTTTAACCTAGTGTGAAGGAAAATCAGGTGTTTTTTTTTTCCTGTGTGCTGATTTGCATATGCATGTCAAATCTAGCTATGGCATTTTTTACGGTATTGAGGAAAACCAAATGACCTTTACTCAAGTTTTTAAAAGTGGAAGGTTCTTGTGTTCTGAATTTTCAGGTGGAGGGGGGAAGAGCCTGGAAGAGCAAGCATTTGCTGATTACGCCACTGATGCTCACAACAGTCTGACATAGTACAGTCTAATACACTGAAACTCTCTATGCCTTCCTCTTATAATTGCATCTCTGCTCAAGGCTACTATAGTTAGGCTACATTAAATCTCATTGTCAGTCAGGCTGCATAAGGCTCAGGAAGCTCACAGGCTGGAGCTGGGCAATGTGATCTTCCTCAAGAGCAACTTCTCTCACTGCTACTTGCTTGTCTTCTCGCAGAATCCTACATTACTATGTACATAATGGACACCCCTTACATAAATTATGTAACTTGATTTCTCCCCCTGTCTGACAGACACGATTTGCTTAAAAATAAATATAAGCCTGGCAATCTAGGTTGCCCATTCTCCTTTTAGCTAACTGCACATGTTATTTATTGTATTGAACTAAAAGGAAAGGCAAAAAGTCACTACTTCTGTTGTCATCCAGCACAGGGCTCACATGTTGGAGGTGGGTCATGTATGATAAAATATAGGAGCTTTCAGCAGGGCTTCTATCAAAATAATTATCTAAGCAATTATCTGTGCTATTCAGCTAACTTCTGCATGCAATGGTGTTTCTGTGCTTTTGTGTTCATCAACCTTACTGCTTAGTTCTCTTAGGAACTATTAGACTGACAGTTTTCAAATTGTGGAGAAAAGACAAAGAAAGAAAAAAGGGCTTTTTATAGAAAATTGTGCCTTTATTACAGGTAGTTAATAAGCATTAATATAGTAAAAAATCAATGGGTTAAATGCAGTTGTATGATTTTAACCAGTGCAAAAATTTTGATCCTGTGCGGGTGGCCTGCATTTGCAGAAGGTCGTCTTTAAGAGTCTCAACACTGCCGTTCTTTTCCTCCCAAATGCAATGCTCTGCATGAAAGAAGAAAGGACAAGTAAACCCTGATATGCTGTGCCTGTTTGAATTTTGCAAAAAGATTCCTGATCCTGTAGCTTGATACAAGCAGGAACATAAATGAACTGTCCCTGAAACATGCACCTCAAGAATTATTATTATTATTATTATTATTATTATTATTATTATTATTATTATTATTATTACTTGTTGGCTTCTGTAGGTATATATTGAATTAGACATGTTTTAGTTTTGGGGTCCTCAAAGGTCTGTGTTGATGAGCATAGGCTTCAGGCGATACTGTCCATTAAGTTTGCCGTACAGACAAAAGAATTAACACTAATGATTGTATACTTTTAAAAAACCAAAAAATGATTTATTTTGTGTGAAGATTTGTGTGGTTCTCTGTCTTTTTTTAAGATACTGTTTACACTCTAAGAATGTTTGCTTTGTCAAGGGATAACCTTTGTATTACACAAGGAAACCCTTGCAAGGAAAAAGCCAGTCTTTTATTAAAAAGTTTGCTGTTTTGTCATGGCAGTTTTCTTTTAGTGCATCATGGGTGGAGAGAGAAGGACAGTTCATAGGTGGGAAACTCTACTAATACATCTATATTTAGTGGTTGTATCCTTCTTCCCAGTTACTGGCAAAGTGCTGAGAAAAGTAAACCATGTGCTTTTGTACTGTCATATTTGATTTGGACTATACTCTCACTGTTGTTTGAAGCTAACATGAAACGCAGTGTCTGCATGACCCATTTTAGCAGCCCATTATCATAATTTCACTGTCATATGGCCACTGAGTTAATGTACTTACAAATGACAGAGAAAGTGTGTTACATGACCTTAGGGTTTTCAAAAATTAAATGACGTAGGAGGTCATATTTCAAAGAATTGTTAAAGATTAGGGTTCTGGGCAGTTGCCTTTTGGCTTTTTTCTTCTACTCACCTTAAATTGTCATAGTGTGTACCAAGAAGGTACCTTTATTTCTTGAGAGACAAAAATACTAAAATATTAACTTTTTTTCAAGCTCTAGACTTTAGTCATTAGCCTAATAATTTTGAGTAATGTTCAAGGTTGAATGCAGTCTATTTTAATTATTTTAATTATTTTTTTCATTGTAAATCATCCATCTGCTTGATATAATGTAAGTTAAATTGTCTCTTGCATTTTCTCTTATTTTGCTAGGTAGGGATTTTTTTTTTTTTTAATGAATTCTTTGGAATGTATGAAGCAAAGCAAGTATGTTTCTGGGTTTGCTGCAATGGAGTTATCTTCTGGTTGATCATGTGATGTGGTAGTGCCAGGAATAATCTTGGTTTGAAAAATAACCTTTTTAACAAACGGCTTTCTTAATTTGAGTATAAACCAGATCTGAATGTGTTTCTTAATTTAAGCAAGTGACATTGGCATTTTATCAGAGCCCAGTGTCCCTACACTTCCCAAATTTTATGGTGTCATGAACCTACATTGCTAAAACCCACCACAGTGAGTGATTGATGTTTCTTTCATCACAGAAGGGGTTACATTGAGGGTAAACCACAATGGCTATGATATATATTCAGTAAGTGAGGAAACGGCAGGAGAAACCACAAACATGTAGTCCAAGTGGCATATCCTCACCTTTTCCTCAAAGTTTGGTATTGAAACCAACTCGCTTATCTTTCCTTTACCCTTGTGAAGTTGGGAAATCCTGTAGGCAGCACTCTGCATGAAAGGCCTCTCCAAGGCCCTCCTGCTTGAACTAGAGTTACACAAACAAATTAGTATCTTTTCTCTTTCCCTAGAAATAGAAGGAAGTCTGTCTTATTGTAAAAAACCCAACCAACTGAACAAACAAAACCCCCAGCCTTTGTTGTGACTAATATATTCTCTGAAAGTGAAACTATATGACAAGCAGAAGGAATCCTGTAATTTCGTTTAAGGACTTATTTGGCGATGGTAGAAACATAAAGTGGGACAAGGATCTCCCTAAACTGGATCTCCTTTACCACCAAGTAACTTGTGACTCTTGAGTTGAGTTTGCTCATCTGGGCTTGCTCAGGTAACCTGTGGTATGTTACAGTGTGGTTGTAGGGTTTGAAGGTTGGGTTGTGTGACCATCATTTTCACTTGGAAACCTTGTCCAGGCAGAAGCTGCCTTCACATAAGTGGAAATTTTGTCTCAGCAAGGACTGTAGAAGGAATCAATACTCTTCACTCAACCAGTGTTAGAAACCCTTGAGCCTCTGACCTCACTGACACAAACAGTTTTATTTAAAATTACTAATTTTTGAGAAAGCTCCCAGATGTTACCATAACAGGCTAATGTACCTTGAATTGGTTTGAAGATAAAATGTGATTGCCATGTGTGTCTAAAAATTACGGTCTTAAATAAATTTTGGAGCTTCAGACAACCATTTTAAAAATATTATATTCTGGTTTTCTACCTATATAATTTCAAAGCAAAGCTGAATAATAATGTAACAATAGAGAAAACAATAATACCAGAATTTATTTGCTGAATTTAACATTGTAAAATTGCTTTGTTCCTTGGTTTTCTGTGGCACTAAGGGACTGTTCTCATTTTACACCCAGGCAATCCCATTGATTTCAAATACAATCTAAAGGGGTTGTCTGCTTATAATAGAGGGCAGAATTTGACTTTCATTGCTGGGTGTAAATGCTGGCAGAATTTAACTTTAGGTCTCAATCCTGCAGGAAACCCCTAAGCACAGCTCTGTTCATTAAAGAACTTAGCCACGCTTTTAACCTTAAATAAGATTCCTCTGCTCATGCTATGTTTTGCAGGGCATTTAGGCACGCACTTACATTTCATTAATGTCAGTGCACCAAAGCACTTTGTGGCAGGATGTGAGCACAGCCCCAGGGACAGCAGCAGCTTCGACAGCTTCAAAGGCGTCAGCCCCGTGGTGGGTGTACCTGGCTAGGGCGTGGTGGGACCTCCATGTGCCTTGTCCCTGCTGGACGGAGCTCTTCCAGCAGTTGGCAGAGTTCACTTGTGCAGCTTTCGGTTTGCATGCATTGCCTGCTCCTTCTCCCTGGGTCCCAGTGTTTGAAAATCCAGTTGCTGCTGTTTTTGTAACTGCTGTGAATTCAAGTGGTGTTTCGTTGCTCTCGCTTTAAATTTTTGTGTATGTTATTCTCCCTGCTGCCTGCGGTTTGTAAAAATAAAGCACAGGATCTAGTAGTGTTTCTAAATTCTAATGGAAGTACATAATTCTGGCGTACCAGTCTTCACAGGTCATTTGCTGAGAGCAGTGAATGGCTCTAAATATGCATGTGATATTGTGGAGCTCGTGTCTCAGGTCTGCGGTTGTTCTCAGGCAGAGCACTGACAAGATGAGGG